>NC_058407.1:111005322-111028551 GCF_002201575.2 Neomonachus schauinslandi | reverse complement strand
GAAAGAAAGAAAGAAAGAAAGAAAGAAAGAAAGAAAGAAAGAAAGAAGAAAAGAAAGAAAATCAGGCAGAAAGATACTTTCAAGTTGCAGAAATGCAGACCTCAAGCTATAAGTACAACTGATTTATTCCACACTACTTTCCGCCTAAAGAATGTTAAGATAAGCTTAATTTGATTATAAAGAGACTTATACGCCCACCAAGTAGAGGTTATGAATAATTTGGGGATGCAATTGGCTTTCAAAATGGAAAAGGAACTTCAATCTGTCAGGTAAAAATGTTCCTGTGAATTAATAATGCAAATAGCATGGTGCTTTCTGAGTGTGGCTATAAAAGAATTAAGTTACCTCCTGTTGTGTCAAGCTGTGGATTAACTTCAATGGTCAAAGGCTCCCAGGATCCAGGAGTCGGGGTCTGAACTCCTTCTGAGAAAAATAAATGTCAAAGCCTGCCTTACCACTGTGTGAGGCATCCTATTATCCCCACTGTGTAGCAACCAGTCCCCGTGGGGGGAGATCCCTCTGACTTTGAGCAAAAGGAAGTGCCCAGAAACCTTAACAACATTGTGAGGAGTTTATGTAAAAACAATATGAATATTTAAAAGGCTTAGCATCTGATCAAAAATGGACTGGATAAGATCAGCTCGGGCAGGTAGTATAGTGGCCATTACCCTTCATTATCATTTCCGGAGAAGACAGATATAGGCAAAAGTCAACTCGGGTGAAGACTTTAATTAAGAGGATTGGTCCTACTCTGGAAAACAGCATGGAGGTTCCTCAAAAAGTTGAAAATAGAGCTACCATACGACCCAGCAATTGCACTACTGGGTATTTACCCCAAAGATACAAATGTAGGGATCCAAAGGGGTACGTGCACCCCGATGTTTATAGCAGCAATGTCCACAATAGCCAAACTGTGGAAAGAGCCAAGATGTCCATCGACAGATGAATGGATAAAGAAGATGTGGTATATATATACAATGGAATATTATGCAGCCATCGAAAGGAATGAGATCTTGCCATTTGCAACGACGTGGATGGAACTGGAGGGTATTATGCTGAGCGAAATAAGTCAAACAGAGAAAGATATGTATCATATGACCTCACTGATATGAGGAATTCTTAATCTCAGGAAACAAACTGAGGGTTGCTAGAGTGGTGGGGGTGGGAGGGATGGGGTGGCTGGGTGATAGACATTGGGGAGGGTATGTGCTATGGTGAGCGCTGTGAATTGTGTAAGACTGTTGAATCACAGACCTGTACCTCTGAAACAAATAATATATTATACGTTAAAAAAAAAAAAAAAGAAGAAAATAGGAGGAAGGGAGAAATGAAGGGGGGGGAATCAGAGGGGGAGACGAACCATGAGAGACTATGGACTCTGAGAAACAAACTGAGGGTTCTAGAGGGGTGGGGGTGGGGGGATGGGTTAGCCTGGTGATGGGTATTAAAGAGGGCACGTACTGCATGGAGAAGTGGTGGGTGTTATACGCAAACAATGAATCCTGGAACACTACATCAAAAACTAATGATGTAATGTATGGTGATTAACATAACAATAAAAAATCCACAAAAAAGAGGATCGGTCCTCAGGTCAGCACTTAGGACCTCCATTTGGCCTGGGTGGGTCATCTCTGAAGCTCTTGTTACTCCCAGTTGTCACAACGGTGCTCCCTCACGCCTTCGGGGAAACAATGGGAGAGCAGAGGGCCACAAATTGGGAATATGGTGGCAAGAAGTGCACGGTGGGTCACAGAGTGGGGGTGGGGGGGCATTCAGCGGTGAGGTGACAGGAAGTAGCCTTGTACAAAGGTGCCGTCTGCATTCCCCACCACTGTGGAGAGTCCCTTAAACTTAGCAAGAACTTATTTCGGACACAAAATAAGCGCGAAAGGAAACGAATCGGGGAAGACACCTCCCCAAGGCCCTTGGCCTCTCCCAGCCTCCACGCCCATGTTTCCAGAAGGTAAATGCCCACCTCTGTGATGGGTTTTTCTCAAAGTCTCCTCCTCCTCCTCCTTCATTACTGCCTCCAGGAGGTAATGAACTTGCCTAGATGGTATTTCGCAGAGAAAGCCTGGGAGTGATTTTGAACACAATGGGTCTTTACAGGCTTCAGCGAGTGCCCTCCCACAACTGTCTCATTTGCTCCTCAGACGGGCCCATGAGGTAGGGACACACAAGAGCCGGCTTTCTCTATTACAGAAGGATTAGATAGATCATTGCAGGCTGTTGATAAATTGCACCCCGCCCTTCCTAAGAGTGAAATAAAACAGGAAACAATGAAACTGAGGGACGTGGGAAGCCTGGGAATGATGCAAAGGAAAACCAACTTTGTTTGCAAAATATGAAGAAGGCAAGGGTGAGGACGCCTCCTCCGGGATCTGCGTGTGAAAACCTCTGTCCTGTCCCCTACCACGTGGATGTTAATGCTCCAAAGGCCACATCTGCAGCATTTTGGGTTCCCAGGCCTTACTCCTGCCTGGGACACAGTCGCAACTTGGTAAGTGTTCCTGAATTAGCAGCGTTACCCTGAAAGTAAACAGCCACAAGGAGAAGCCAATAAGCATTTATTTAGGATCAAAGAGGCTCAAGTCTGGGAGCACAGATCAGGAAGAAAGCGAAACAGTGCCCTACCTGTAGGGTGAAAGCAAGGGGTTTTGATAAGAAAAAGGAAGGCGGAGGGGCAACTCCATGAGTTAAGAAGAGAAAAAAAGGCCCAGCTACTCTTGGCTATACATTGATGGGCTACCGATTCTATTTTCAGTAAGTCCACAACCATCAGCGATGTGACCAGGATGTCCCTTCTCCTGCTGACTTCTCAAGCAATTGCTTAAAACAATTGCCATTTTGCCTAATCCAAAGATTCTGGCCCCGTTCAAACAAAGACCCGGTAATGCACTTTCTCTGCAGCGGCCATTCCCGCTTTATTTTAAAATGGCTCCAGTCATGTCCATTTTTTCACAGCAGGTACTAAAGGAAATAAGTTGGAACAGGCTGAACTTAGATTGTTAAAAGAAAGGTGTCTCTGCACTTCCCGCAGCCTGTCCACAGAGAATGATTTGAATGAGGATAAATGTGAAGGCAGAATTCCTGAAGAAAATCCCAGCAGACAAAGGAGGGTAGGAGTCTAGGTTGTTCCTGCAGAATCCTCAACAATCTTCGCAAATACAAGCCACCTTCTTAGCTTTGGATGAGCAAAGATGCACTTTCTTAGAGGTAGGAGCATGGGGCAACCATTCATGCGGGTTAAAAAGGAATTCAGCAGGCTATTAGAGGACCCTCCTTGAAATCTCTCTGGTTGGGATGGGAACCCTGGCCAGGGGAGTTCTCCCAAACAAATATAGATACATTGAATTTCAAGCCTCGGCCTGTAGAAAGCCATTTTGCTTTTATTTATTTATTTTTTTTTTTTTAAATTTTCCACCCAAAATTTGAATTCAGAAATGTTTCATTTCTAAATGGAA
Organism: Neomonachus schauinslandi; assembly: GCF_002201575.2. Classification (NCBI taxonomy): domain Eukaryota; kingdom Metazoa; phylum Chordata; class Mammalia; order Carnivora; family Phocidae; genus Neomonachus; species Neomonachus schauinslandi. The sequence continues at coordinate 111,025,087 of NC_058407.1, read as the reverse complement.
AACTGAAGCGTATGAAAAAGATATACTTTTTATTTTTATTTTATTTTATTTATTTTATTTATTTAGAGCGAGAGTGAGCAGGGAAAGGGGCAGAGGGAGAGAGAGGTACCCCAATGATACACTTTTTAATAATAACTTTTGTTCTAGTGGCTAAAATACTGAGGGGAATTTTTTGTTTATTTTGGGGAGAATAGCTCACAATATGTTTGTCCTAAACTTCAGCAATCTTATGGATATCAAATCTGGTTGCTAATTTACCACTCTGCTTCTTAGATTGACAAAAGGAGCTTTCTATTTTCAGCCAGAAATTCTTCTATGGGATAGAAGAATCTGGGGAGATTTGAAAGAGCACTGTCAAGACAAGCATTACAGATAGGCTAAAACAAAGAAAAAAGGTGCTCTACCTTCTCCAAATAGCCCCATACCCCTACCATGCCTATACTCCCTGGGGTCTGAGATTATTGCAACAGTATAAAGGAATAAACCATCCAGTACCCATTTCCACAAAACTCTTACAGCTGTAGGCTCTCCTCAGCTGAGACTAGCTCCTTTGGGTTCTTTAGTTACAGAAAATGTTCCATAATAACTTCAATATCATTCTTCAATTCTTTGTTCCATTGTTCTCCTTCCTAGCAGTACCCCTCCTTATCCACTCATTAGTCTGGCATTCATTCATTCATTCATTCATTCATTTGTTCCTTTCATAGTAGGAATTGAGTAACATAAGGTCCTGGTGCTCACGAAACTTGCATTTCTTAGTGGAGGTCAGCAATCAAGCAACAAGCCCAGAATTAAATACAATGAAGCATCTGGGGGTTTCCTGCAGGATGAAGAGAAAGTAATTTCATTGACCCCAGAAAAAAATATACCCCCTTAAGTGTAAATGGTATAAGGTGTAGGGCAAAAGAAGGGCCTTGTTCAGACCCAGAAGTCCAAGGGCAGCCTGTGATTCCACATTCCCATTAGTAGGACCTTGCTCATCCTTAGAGAAACTCCGTGCTAATGCATCTTCCAGCGCTCTGCTCACAGGCCCCACGAAGTGACTTCTTTCCAGCCAAGGAATTATTTATGCCTCAGGAATCCACTTAAATGAAATGACAGCTGGAAAATTCATCACAGGACATTTCCAGAAGAAACCCAGCCAGGAGAGAGTAGAGTGTGCACCCAGGCCTAGTCCACCTGTGGCTGGACATTTTTACCGGCGGCTCTCACAGGTCCTCTTGAACCCTGGTCACACTATTTATTTCACGGGGCCTCAGGCAGAGGCTGCCTTTTTTTTTTTTTCTTTTTTGCCTTTTCAGGGTGTTTATAGATTCCACCTGCAGCCAATCAGATGAGGGCAGAAGTGCACATGGAATCACTGCTTGGCCTATGGTGATTTGCTTTAAGAAGAGGTCTACACCACCAGAAAGCTTGCTGGTGGTGATACCACCACAATCTGATTCTCTGACATGTACAAATCTCAGCACCCACAGCTTTAATGTCTACGGGCACTCTTCACAAATGATCCCAAAGGGCTATGGCATGGGTGCTGGGTGATTCTGATGAAGCCTAAATCCAGCGACCACAATGTAAGAGCTCCATGAGGGAAAGCATTTTGGTTTGCCAATAATAGCCTAGCTACCTGCCCAGGGTCCACATTCAATCCAACCTCATCATTTTAGATGTCACACAGTAACACTACATATTTAATAGGCCCCATGAAGTCCAAACATTGTTTCTTAGTTTAAAAAAAAGCCCACATCTTGAAGGAGAAAAACAAGCTGGAGCACTTAAACCACCAGATAACAAACACTGTTTTAAAGCAATAGAAATTGGGACAGTGAGTTTCAGCACAAAGATAGGCAAACTGACCAACTGACAAATTTGGAGGTCAGAGACACAGCAGCTCCTAATATGATTACCTGATTCTGACAAAGGTGATATTACCATTTCATTGAAAAAGGATCCAACAATAAATAATGATGCTGGGTCAGTTGGGTATTCTGGGGAAAGAGTGTATCTTGACATTACATCATATACACACGAAAATGAATTCCAGATGGATGCTAGATGTCAAGGTGAGAGGTAAAATAATAAAAGAGAAAAACATAAGAAAGCATCTTTATGAACTTGGGATTGACAAAGGCAACTTAAATGGGACATAAAAACACTATTCATAAAAGAAAAATGCAGTAAATTGGATTATATTAAAACTAACAACTTTTGTTTTTCAAAAGACACCATTAAGAGAGTGTAAAGGGCAACCCACAGATTAGAGAAGATACTAACTATACATATATATGTATAAAGGACTCATACCGAAAATACATGAAGCTCTCTTAAAAATCAATTTTTTTAAAAGTTAGCCAGTAGAAAAAGTGACATAAACTTGAAAAGACACTTCTAAGTGAGAATGTCCAAATGGCTAGTGAACATATAAAAAGATGCTCAGGGCACCTAGGTGCCTCAGTCGGTTGAGCATCCTACTCTTGGCTTCAGCTCAGCTCATGATCTCATGGGTCTACACTCAGTGGGGAGTCTGTTTGCTTGAGATTCTCTCTCTCTCTCTCCATCTATCTCTGCTCCTCCCCCTGCTCTCTCTCTCTCAAATAAATAAATAAATCTTTTTAAAAATTTTTAAAAAGATGCTTAACTTTATTAGTCTTCAAGGAAATACAAATTGAAACCACAGTTAAGTTCTGCTATGCACCACCAAGACAACTAAAATTTCAGTAGAAATTGCTAAATATTAACAAGAATGAGGAGCAACTGGAACATCCCACACTGCTGTTGAGAGTGTTAATTGGTGCAACCATTCAGGAAAATTGTTTGGCATCGTCTCCTAAAGCTAGCGCATGCATGCCTTTGATGGGCAACAGAAATGTGTGAATTGCACACCCAAAAACATGTCCCTGGACTTTTAGAGCAGCTTTGTTCATTGGAGCTAAAAACAAAAACACTTAAGTGCCCCACACCAGAATGGAAGAGTGCTTGTATTATACACACACAATGGAATACTATACAACGAGAAAGAATATACAATTATTCGCAACAATATGAAGTGAAACTCACAGTCACGCTATTGAACAAATGAAGGCAGACATAAGAGAGTATTATCCACCCTGAGTCCATGTATAAAACAGGTACAAACAGGTAGGATAATGGCCCCCTTTTTTGGGAGGAGTGACTGGAAGATGACCCCAAAGAGTATTCTGTTTCTTATTCTGGATTCTGGTTTCATGAATGTGTTCAATTTGTGCATATTCATTGAGCTTATGATACGTGCACTTTTCCAGATACATATTATGCTACAATAAAAAGTTATAAGCAAACAGCAGTTCTTGTTGATATTCCCACAGTAAAGACATATATATATATCAACTCTGCAGAGTCATGACATCCAATTCAAGACCTAAAGTGTGCTCAAAATCTGCCTTTAATGTATTTTCTATAATAACGTAAGAGTTGGAGAAATCTACCACATACCAGCTCCGGAGGGTTTGGTTATGTGCACATACACAGGAGGTGGCATGAGGTTTGCATTACTAATGCACTAAATAAGTATAATAGGAAAAATATGATGCCCAAAAGAGAGCCAACTGCTTCTACTGCTATGGAACTGGACTGAAACTGAGAAAAGCTCCGAAATGTTACCTGGAAATTTCATGGCAGAAAGCACATGCTACGGTTTTATTCTCAGGTTGAGGAAAATGCCAAGGTTTTTAGCCAAGTGTCTATGACACCTCATTGCATTGCTAATTTTTTTAAAACCTGTAACTCTGGTCTCTCCAACTAGACTGTAAGCTCGTTAAGAGCAGGGGCTTGTTCTATGTCCTCCTTAAACTCTAGGCACACTAGTGTCATTTTCATTTTTTGATAGTTAAATGTATTCACAGAGGGATCTTCAATTCTGAAATTGGAGAGAATGCATTTGAGGCAGAGGTGGAGGTTGTTGGTGGCAGAGATGGTGGTTTGGATGGTATGTAGGTGACTGAGCTGATAAGTTGATTCCTTGAGCTTCTTTTGTCCTTTCTGGCAGAATGGCTGGTTGGAGAAGGGGAAGGGGGGACTCCAAACTCTGACTCATGTTTGCAGGTATGAATCAAGGGGGATTAAGTGATGAAAAGAATACTCCTGAGCCAACCATGGAAGCTCATTGCAAAATTGCTCACAAAGTGTGGTCCCAGTGACTTAAACCTTTTGTCATATCTGGGACTTCAGGTTTCAACTGTTATGGGTTAAATTGTGCTCCTACAACTACCAAATTCATATGTTAAAGTTTTAGCTTCCAATACTTCAGAATATGGCTTTATTTGGAAGTAGGGTTGTTACAGATGTATTAGTTAAGATTTGATTGCACTGAAATAGAATGGGCCTCAATCCAGTATGACTGGTGCCCTTATAAAAGGGGAAAATTTGAACACACACACACACACAAAGGGAGAACACCACTGGGGGTGATGCTTCTATAAGCCAACAAACAGTAAAGATTGCCAGAAACTACTAGAAACTTGGAGAGAGGCACGGAATAGATTCTGTCTCACAGTCCTCAGAAGGGAACAACCCTACTGAGACCTCGATCTCAGACTTCTAGCTTCTAGAGCTGTGAAGCAATAAATTTCAGTTGTTTAAGTCACCCAGGTGGTGGTACTTGGTTATAGCAGCCCCAGCAAACAAATACCCTAAGTATTGAGATTTCAATTGTCCATTATAAGTCATGGACTTCCAGCAATGCACAAGAGCATGTTGGCAGCATTTGTAATGAAGTCAAAGCTATGTGTATCTATACTGAAATTTCAGAAAGAGTTATTTCACCTCCGAAAACAAACCAAATATTTTGCCAGCTTTTCCCCCCAAGTCTCCAAAGTTAATGCGTCCTCAGTGATCCCATAAGGCCCAATCCCCTCATTTTAAAGATGAAGATGTTGAGGACCAGGGGTGTAAAGTGACTTGCCCAAGGTAAGTTAGCCTGTTGGAGACAGAACTGAGAATCCTGGCTTCCAACTCCCAAGTTAGAGATTTTTTCCACTGGATTGCACTCTGCCCTGTGAAAATCTTATGCAGACAGACAAGAGAAATGTACAGTCTTCCTTTGAGTTGCGGCTATGCGCAAAGTGGCAGGAATCCCACCAAGGCCCTGGAGAAACCATTACTCACACCATAAAGATTAAAACACAGAAGTAGCAAAATACTTTAATACTCCCAGTCCAGCATAGTCCAAAGAAGAATAGAAGAGGCCAAAATCTAATTATGCCTCTGAATCTTTGCTTAATCCCACAAGCTACTTGGCATTCCTAGATTTTCAACATTTTGGGGGATTCCAATTTGGAACTAAACACATTGGTATGTTTAATTTCAGACTTGTAACAAATCACATGTGCCAAACCACACAACTCTACCTCAAGATGATTTTCCCCAGTGGGAGAAAATATAATACAGTAGCAGCAAAAATGCATACATTAGTTGAAAACACTGACATTCCCAACTTAAGTCTTATGCCACTATCATCTCTCTCTCTCTCTTTCTCTCTCTCTCTCACCCTCCTCCACTCTCTCTGAATCCTTTCCAGCTCTTTGATTCTGCCAGGAAATGAAAGAAAAGAGACTTTCATGCCAAAACCTAGATGATGGATCAATTGACCTTGAAACCACATTCTGTTAATTCATGATTATGGTGAGTGAACTTGAGTAGCAGAGAGGGCTGCTGGAAAAATGCTTTTCACTCTGAAGGGTAGAAAAGCAAGAATGATAGCAAGGTTCACCTTTCAGACTATGCAACCTTGATATGACTAGAAAATTGCATCTTGGATAGTACATCCCAACTTTTTTTTTTTTTTAAGATTTTATTTATTTATTTGACAGAGAGAGACACAGGGAGAAAGGGAACACAAGCAGGGGGAGTGGGAGAGGGAGAAGCAGGCTCCCCGCAGAGCAGGGAGCCCGATGCGGGACTCGATCCCAGGACCCTGGGATCATGACCTGAGCCGAAGGCAGTCGCTTAACCAACTGAGCCACCCAGGCGCCCCATCCCAACTTTTTAGTACTCTGATAGCAAATGAAAATAAATAGTTCACATTTGGCAGACAAGTAGTTAATATTGACCACTCTAAAGGCCAATGAGATTTTCAGGAAAAAAACCAAAAACTGTCCTAATTACAAAGGGAGGGACGTGCAGGGTTTTTTTTTTTTAAGATTTATGTATTTATTTTAGTGAGAGAAAGAGTGAGTGAGCACGCGAGTGCATGGGGAGAGGGGCAAAGGAAGAGAGAGAATCTCAAGCAGACTCCTCACTGCGTGTGGAGCCCAAATAGGGGCTCTGTCTCACAACCCTGAGATCATGACCTGAGCCGAAATCAAGAGATGGATGCTTAACTGACTGAGCCACCCAGGCGCCCCAGGGCAGTTTTTAAAAACACAATAGGTTGAAAAAGATCTGACAGGGTAGCTTCTAAAAGCTGTTAATATATCCAATCTGTATAGTGTCTACATAATATTTTTTATGCTTTATAATAATTATATCCAAAATGAGTATTTGACTATAAGCCAGTGGCCTTGGATAATAGCTTATGTAAATATTTTATTAATAATTTCACATTTGGCATATCAAAAACACAATGAGATATCACCTTACATCTGTCAGAATGGCTCAAATAAAAAACACAAGAAATAACAAGTGTTGGCAAGGATATGGAGAAAAAGGAACACTCATGTACTATTAGTGGGAATGCCAACTGATGTAGCCACTGTGGAAACAGTATGGAAGTTCCTTAAAAAATTAAAAATAGAGTTACCATATAACCCAGTAATTACACTACTGGGTATTTACCCAAAACAAAAACAAAACAAAAACACTAATTTGAAAAGATACATGGACCCTTATGTTTGTTGTGGCATTGTTTTCAATAGGCAAGGTATGGAAGGAACCCAAATGTGCAATGGTAGATGAATGGATAAAGAAGATGTGGTAGATATATATGATGGGATATTACTCAGCCATAAAAAAGAATGAAATCCTGCCATTTACAACAACATGGATGGGACTGGAGGGTATTATGCTAAGTGAAATAAGTCAGACAGAAAAAGACAAATGCCATATGATTTCACTCACGTGGAATATAAGAAACCAAACAAATAGAAAGAAATAGAGAAACAAAAACCAGACTCTTAAATACGGAGAATAAACTGGTGGTTGCCACAGGGAAGTTGGGTGGGGGATGGGTGAAATAGAGGAAGGGGATTAAGAGGTACACTTATCTTGCTGAGCACTGAATAGTGTATAGAAATGTTGAATCATTGTATTATACACCTAAAACTAATATAATACTGTATATTAATTATACTTCAATTAAAAAGAAAATTTAAAAATAATAATTTCACATTTATTATTTTGCCTGTTTTTTCCTTTGAGATGAAATGGTGGTAGATTGGCATAAACTAACACAATTTAAAATCTACCAGATAAAACTGGTATAATTTTCCCTGTCAATTCGTCCAGCAAATACTTTTGCTACACCAAGACCAGAGTGAGGATAGAATCCTCAGGACTTGTCTTCATCCCTGCCCCTGCCCCAGTGCTGAATCCAGAGCTCTGTTGGGGTAACTGATGCAAAATAGGTATTCATTCAACAAATAATCAGAGAGAGTCACTGTGTACATATGATGATGGTTCAATAGAAAATGCATTTGTAAATTAATTTTTAGGAAAGAAAACTTCCCATGCTCACCAAACCTGAATGCTCAGTACATCCCAAAGTATTTGAAATTATGCCTTTCAAAAGAGAGCTTTCCCTGGAAGAATAATGGCCAAAGAGACGCTACCTACTGGCTGTGGTGTGGCAGTTCTGTAGGGGAAGAATCTCAGAGCTGGATCTGTGCAGCCCTGGGGCTACATGAGGACAGAGCAAATCCATTTTCAGATTCTCAACTCCCACACATGTCCTTTACTAAAACTGCCCAGAAGAGAGCCTGCATTTTCCTGTTCTCCTCTTTCGTCTTGCCTTTCACACTTACTCTTCCCTCATTTTACTAAGGTGCCTTATCCCACTCCACATCTCACTGGACATGCATTTCCCTAACACATAAAAATGCAACCATAGAACACAGCGGTGGGGGGATTCTCTCGTTAATCTGGGTCCCAAACCCATTCCCTTCCTTCTCATCTCCTTGAGATGTGGTTCCAATGTATGTTTACTTTCAAGTTTTTAAAATAATTATTTATAATTATATTCATAATATTTTATATTTATATATTCATAATCTATTTATTATATATTTATTATATATTGTTATAATTATAAATAATTATTTATAAGCTTGAGACTTATTTATAAAAATATATATGTTTTCATAAACTGCTTACTAATAATAACTATATTGATAGCTATTGAAGAAAGGAATGAAGGTATTTTTGGACTTTCATTTGATATTCATGTATTTGGTGAGGGATGTATGAGAGAGTTACCAGTAAGGACCTTTCCAGCCAAAAATACACTAGGATAATATTTGGGGATGTAAATGAGATACAAATATGATTTCAAATAAAATTTCCCACTCCTAAAGAACTTGGTCACGTATTTTTTAATGAAGGCTGTTAGGTATCAAATAGCTGTATATTCAGATTCTACTAGATTTATTTAAAGAGAACTGTAAGGGGCTTATTTCCAATGCCCATGTTTATAATAGACTGGAGATTTACATCTTTTATAACTACTCATGTTTATGATGAAAAATTTTAGATGCCAAATTAAAAGTGGCCCAGCAGATATGTACTTTTTCAAAATCATTTTAGGACAACTTGAACAAAAGGTCGAAGGCATGAGCTTCTAGTGATTGGAGCGAGAGGGAAAATCAGAAAGAGAAGCAAACCATGTCGAATCTTGAGCTGAGCGTTCACTTGACGCCCAAATCCGTAACAGGAGGCACAAAGTTACCAAGGTCTCTTAAGTCAGAGTTAAGAAATGCTCAGAGTGAGTCATGGCAGGTTTCTACAGTGTGAAGCTGAGGGGAGAGGTATATCAAATATGTGTAATCAGACAATAATCACTCTGGAGTAAAAGCAATCCGTATCTCCCCATGTATTTATAAAATGGGGTTTCTTTAAGGAGATCTAGAGAAGGCATTCCCAGGAGAGGCACAGTTCTTAAAAAGAACTTCCTGTTGCAAGGGATGCCCATGAGAACATGGCCGACTCAAGGCAATGTGTGCTGCTGGCCTTTGGGGCTTCTCCCCTCTTATTGCCTGGCAAACCTCTCCAGTTCCCTCATGTCTTCATGTTCCTCTGGACTTCTTGTGGAAACCCTGAAACTGAACTCTTAATATTATACCCCCAAGTACACAGAGACCACACACCTATGTCCACTGGGCCTCTGTATTCTTACATCACTCATGGTGCAGGAAACTACCCAGCTGTTGAAGTGAGAAACCTGGCAATCATCTAAGATTCCACCTTTCCCTCTGTCTTCTCCATGATCTGTGAATTCCCTCTCCTGACATCTCTCAAGTCAATGCTTCTATTCTCATTCACACACCTCTGCTTTGGTTCTCCCCTGCACTCTTGTGGGGCCTCCTGACTAGTCTCCTCCACTCTGTTGACAAAGGAACTTTCTCACATGCAGATCACAGAAGGCACCTTACCTGCTGATAATCTTCATCTTTCGGATAAAAGCCAAACTCCCTACCATGACAATGGAAGCTACTGAGGAATTACTTTCCAGCTTTATTCCTTGCCCTTCTCTTACATCTATCAGTGTTACAGTTATCGCCAAACATTTGTAGTCTCAAAGCTCTCTTTGCTTTTGCCTTTTGCCTTTGCACATGCTGTTCCCCTTGGCTGGAATAGCAGACCATGCTTTTCTTATGGGGCTACCTGTACTTCAGCCCTTGGGTCCCTTCCTGGTCTCACTTCATCATCAACCCTCTTTGGACACCTCTGCTCCTTCAGCCTGGATGTTGTGTGCCCTTCCCCATCCACTCCTATAGTGCCCTTCCTGTTTCAGACCACATCATATTAATTGTTTGCTCGTCTGTCTTCCCCACTGGACTATCAGCTTCTGAAAAGTAGACACCATGTCTTTGGCTACTGTCTTCCAAATATAATACAATGTACCTGACACATGAAAGACATTCATGAGTGTGTAAAGAGAAGAATCAGAAGGGAGTAAGGGAGAAAGAAGGGCAGATAGACTCATTTCCTATTCAGATGTTCAGGACTAAAGGTTTTATGCCCCTTTTATGGGAGGAGGACTTTTCTTTACCCATTCACCAATTTTTTTTTTTTTTGAGCTTACACTTATGCCAGGCTTCCTGCCAGATCTGGAGGGAGCTACCTAAGTAGCAATACAATCTATCCTCCAGCAACTCAGTGGAAAAGCAGACATCTAAAGGTATTATGACAATAAAGCAATTATTAGTTAGTGACTCAGTGATCCAGTGTGTTCTTATAATCTCAATATCTCTTTAACGGCTACAGCAGAGAAATAGAGGAGCAGAGAGAATTGGAAAGGAAATACTCTCAAAGTCCACTATCCTCCCTGTTTAGGATGAGTGGAAGTTACCTGAAAAGGTCACAGGGCCAGTAAGAGACATGTGTCCCCCATCACTACCCAACCCTGAGTGCCCAGAGAGGCCAGTGTATCAGGGTGGGGGGTTATATATGAGGCTGCCTGGATCATCAGTGATAGAGCAAAGCAGTTATTAAGAGGTTGAGAACCTCATTCTTCTTAATCGAGAACATGAGGCTTGGAAGATGTACTGTCCTAAGCAATTTCCTCCAGGGCCAGTGTTCTATGTGTGACCTTCACCTTGATTCACACTGACCTGTTCCAAAGTATCCTCAGGATGGGAACCCCACCCTGCTCCCAGGGTGCATTCTCCTCTGGGAAGACATTGTCCCTGCCACCTCACAGGTCCTTTGTTTCCACCCAAGAGGACTAGAAGAATTGGAATTCTCCAACTGCCAAGCCTTCTCCACTCACTCCTACCTGCTGCAGGTAGGGAGGGCCCCCATATGTCCAACCTGCCTGGAACCCAAATTATCCTCAAGGAGCCAATGGTCCTATCTCTTCTTTCCCAACCAATTTCATCCTTGGAACTGTGTTTCTGAAGCTGTCCCTCAGAGCTCTACCATCTGGAAAGTCCATGAGATGAAACCAGAGCTGCTGCTCCAAGAACTCACAGCTACTCATAATAATAAACTGTCAGAGGAAATTTTCCAGTGAGGTCCTTACAGAAGAAACCTCTGATGAGATTAATCAACATCTTCACAATAAACACAATGTAACTGGGTGCTATTTTTGAGACTGAACCCAAGATTTTTGTCTTTATTTTTTAACCTAGATAAAATAAATCCAAAATATTAATAACTCAAAATCTACACATTTTTTTTTCAGACTGACAAGAGGTGAAGACCTACATTCACAAAATGTCTTTGCTCTGATGTCCTAGGATTGTCTTTAGTTCTATGAGCCTTTATGAATTTCTTGATTTGGGAGTGAAGGAAGAAATTGTATTGGTTTTGTATAAAATTGGAGTGTTGCTTATTCTTGTAGAGTTTCAATTAATTGTTCTCAGGAGACATGCAAAGTAGCTGAATGCAGGAAATGCCTATAGGAACAATATCCACTACCTCCTCTCCTTTAGAAAGAAGCCTGTAATTATGTCTTGGACTGGCATACTGAGGCCCTCTTCTCTGTGTTATTTAAGACTTAATATCCTAAAATGAAATCGTGTTGAAGTTCTATGTTCTCTAGAAATTGCCTTTTGAAGGCCAAAGAGAAGATGATCCTGGCACAGAAGTTATGGTTTGGGAGGAGGGCCTTGAATTGAAGGTGGGGAAGAAAACCTATCCCTCTCCATGGGTCTGACTCTCAAGGTGCAGATATACTGTGTCAGGCCAGTCCCCGCCCCCCCCCACTCCGCACACCAACTCCTAAATGCAGATGGGCATGCAGGCAGTTTATTGAGAAGGGCTCTCACATCAACAGCCATGATGGTATATAAGGAGCAGGATGAGCAGAGGGAGAAGTGGACTTGCAACCATCCCAATGAAGACTTCAGCCGATCTTGTGACATACCTTGGAGCTAGATGGAATGTCCTTCAAAGTTGTTCCAAACTGTGGAGAGGGTTCATTCACTGGATGTGGGCTGCTCCAGGAAAGAGCAGAACCTTGGGCAAGAGAGCTCTCTTCAGTGCCAGCTGGTCCATGGTCCCTGCACTAACAGCATCAACATCACCTGGGAACTTGCTGGAAAAAGAAATTCTTGGGTCCCATCCCAGACTTTCTGACCCTGGGGATGGGGCCCAGCAACCTGTGGTTTAACAAGCCTCCAGGTAACTCGATGCAGAGTAAAGTGTGAGAACTATGCTCTGGAGCAAGGACTAGAGAACTCTATTGACAGCCAACCGCCCAGCAGCAGGGGGAATGCATGCTTCATGCCTAGACATGATGTGTGTGGTACACCACGAAAGCCATTGCATATTCATAGAGTCCTCTCAAGGGTGGGCATGGATTGGCCCCTGCCCCATAGAAGCAGACCAGGAGCCAGGCAAGGAGGTGCAGATATATATCTGCCCACAAAACAGCCCTGGATCCTGAGAGCAGAGGTTGTAATAGCAATTCTAACTGACCCTCTCCATTGTCTTTCTCTTACATTATCCCCAAATCTTCACTAAATCCTGTACAAAACTGCATCCCATATATCAGTGTTATATGGAATTAAGATGTACCTGTACTCTTAGAAAGTACTTAGTCTTCTCTCTTTGTGTTAAGGAAAGAATAACCTCCCCACCTCCACCACCAGGACAGAATGGGTTGCAAGGGTGAGTGCAAACAGTGTCCACTTTGTGGGTGGCTCAGTCATCTCCTGAGGGCCAGTGGCTGCCAAAGCAGCACTGTGTCGGTTAATAGAGGGCCAGAAATAAGATAGATGATGCATTTCAAAGCATGCACAAAAGAGCACCCTGAACAACCTTTGAAAAGAATTGAAAGCTCTTTAAGTCTTCAGGCAAGGGCTCAAAGTCCATTGTAGTTCAGCCATTTATAGGATATATGACATTCTTTTTCATTCGTGAGCTCCAGAGTCCCAGACACACCAATTACAACAACACCTGTGCAGCCATTAGTTCAATGGGGAAGCCAAGCTAAGGCTGTTTTTATTGCCCTGACTACTCTTGGGCATGACTGGCCTTTAATACTAGCCCCAGGTCAACCAGATGGCAAATATGGGAGCTGGGACTTAAGGGGGAAAAATTGGTCAAGCTGGTGTGGTGGCCTTAGTATGATTAAAGTTTGCGATTTTTAATAGGGTAAATGGTGAACACAGATTCCAACACCAGGGAAGTTTGTCAGATCAACTTAATGACTCAAATCAACCACCCAGCATTTAATTTCCATTTAAACTCCTTTCAGTTCTTTATCAATGCCCAGAATATCAACTTATGTAGACCCTTAAAGTTAGCAGGTATACTTACTATTTTCTGCTTTTTTCCTCCAGCTCCTATTAAAAACAGTCACCAGGAAATCAGAAATTTGGTAAAATATTCCAAAGAAATCTTCAAATAATGATTCTATAAAGGAAATTTGGGAGTTGTGAAAATCAATCAAATAAAACATCCTAGGAGGAGGGGAGAAAGATGGCAGAGGAGTAGGGGACCCTATTTCAACTGGTCCCTGGAATTGAGCTGGATATCTACCAGACCACTCTGAGCACCCATGAAACCAGCCTGAGATGTAAGAAGATCTGGATCTCTAGAAACAGAATATCGCAGGCGGTTGGTTTTGAGGTACGAATAGGAGAGCCGTGACTCTGCGGACAGATATCAGAGGATAAACGGCAGCGGGAGGGAGCCTGGCCATGGGGATCCTACACCGCCGGTGAGTGACAGCCTCATGCGCTGCGGACAGGGCACAGACTCGCAGACCGGGAGCAGCAGGGAAAGGACTTTAGGGCAGCCCCCGGAGTGGAAATCTGGAGCGGCGGGGTCGCGCCTGCGAACTGTAGCGCCCCGGGACGGAAACCCCCAGCTGCAGGTCGCACGCGCCCGTGAACTGGGAGCAGCTGGCAGTTTTAGAAGCACAAAGGGCGGAGACGTGCTCCGACCTGGAGGCAGGACTGGGGGCGCTGCGGAGGGGCGCACAACCCAGGCCGTCGCAGTTTATAGCAGCACGGACAGAAACGGAGAGAGTGCGGCCTGGCTAGCTCACTGAAGAACAGACTGCGGTCTCTCTGCTCTGAGGCAGAGGGTTGGAAATGGTCTCTTCTGCTCTGACTGGCGGAAGAGACATGGAAAGCCGCCAGGGAAAGCCGCCAGAGAACAAAAGCCCCAAAAACGGATTCCTGCTGAGCCCATCCCCTATCACAGGGGCGCAGGGCAACTCCGCCCAAACAGGGTTGCCTGAGTAACAGCCCAGCAGGCCCCTCCCGCAGAAGACAGGCTGGGAAAACAAGAGGCCAGCAACCCTAAGGTCCCAAGAAAACAGGTGCATCTTGCTTGGGTTCTGGTCAATAATTTGGACTCTATACATTCCCTCAAACACCCATCAACAGAATGACTAGGAGGAGGAGCCCCCAAAATAGAAAAGACTCAGAGATTATGACTTATGCTGCAGATTTACAAATGAATGCAGATATAACCAAGATGTCGGAGATGGAATTCAGACTAGGAATTGTGAAGACAATGGCTAGAATGGAGAAATCAATTAATGGCAACATAGAGTCTCTAAGGGCAGAAATAAAAGGTGAATTGGCAGAACTTAAAAATGCTATCAATAGATCCAATCCAATCTAGATAATCTAACAGCTAGGGTAACTGAGGCAGAAGAGAGAATAAGCGACCTGGAAGACAATATAATAGATAAAAAGGGAAAAGAGGAGGCCAGGGAAAAACAACTCAGAATCCATGAAAATAGAATCAGAGAAATAAGTGATGCCATGAAGCATTCCAATGTCAGAATAATTGGAATCCCAGAGGGAGTGGAGAGAGAGAGAGGACTAGAAGATGTATTTGAGCAAATCGTAGCTGAGAACTTCCCTAATCTGGGGAATGAAACAAACATTCGAGTCCTAGAGGCAGAGAGGACCCCTCCCAAGATCAAGGAAAACAGGCCAACACCCCGGCATGTAATAGTAAAACTTGCAAATCTTAGAACCAAGGAAACCATCTTAAGGGAAGTTAGGGGGAAGAGATTCCTTACATACAGAGAGAGGAACATCAGAATAACGTCAGACCTATCCACAGAGACCTGGCAAGCCAGAAAGGCCTGGCAAGACATATTCAGGGTACTAAACATGCAGCCAAGCATACTTTATCTGGCAAGGCTTTCATTTAGAATGGATGGAGAGATGTAGAGCTTCCACAACCGGCAGAAACTGAAAGAATATGTGACCACTAAGCCGGCCCTGCAACAAATATTAAGGGGGGTTCTATAAAAGGAGAAAGACCCCAAGAGTGATATACAACAGAAATTTACAGGGACAATCTATAAAAACAACATCTTCACAGGCAACATGATGACAATTAATTTGTATCTTTCAATAATCACTCTCAACGTGAATGGCCTAAACGCTCCCATAAAACGGCACAGGGTTGCAGATTGGATAAAAAGACAGGACCCATCCATATGCTGTCTACAAGAGATTCATTTTGAACCTAAAGATACATCCAGACTGAAAGTGAAGGGATGGAGATCCATCTTCCATGCCAGCGGACCTCAAAAGAAAGCTGGGGTAGCAATTCTTATATCAGACAAATTAGATTTTAAACTAAAGTCTGTAATAAGAGACACAGAAGGACACTCTATCATTCTTAAAGGGTCTATCCAACAAGAAGATCTAACAATTATAAATATCTATGCCCCCAACATGGGAGCAGCCATCTACATAAGCCAACTGTTAACCAAAATAAAGAGTCACATTGATAACAATACGTTAATTGTAGGAGACCTCAATACTCCACTCTCAGCAATGGACAGATCATCTAAGCAGAAAATCAACAAGGAAAAAAGAGCTTTGAATGATACATTGGACCAGATGGACCTCATAGATATTTAAAGAACATTCCACCCTAAAACAACAGAATACTCATTCTTCTCGAGCACACATGGAACTTTCTCCAGAATAGACCATATACTGCGTCACAAATCAGGCCTCAACCGATACCAAAAGATTGAGATTATTCCCTGCATATTCTCAGACCACAATGCTCTAAAACTGGAATTCAATCACAAGAAAAATTTGGCAGAAATTCAAACACTTGGAAGCTAAAGACCACTCTGCTCAAGAATGTTTGGGTCAACCAGGAAATCAAAGAAGAACTTAAACAATACATGGAAATCAATGAGAATGAAAACACATTAGTCCAAAACTTATGGGATACTGCAAAGGTGGTCCTAAGGGGGAAATACATAGCCATCCAAGCCTCACTCAAAAAAATAGAAAAATCCCGAATTCACCAACTAACTCTACACCTTAAAGAACTAGAGAAAAAGCAACAAACGATGCATAAGCCACGCATTAGAAGAGAAACAATTAAAATTAGAGCAGAAATCAATGAATTAGAAACCAGAAACACAGTAGATCAGATCAACGAAACTAGAAGTTGGTTCTTTGAAAGAATTAATAAGATCGATAAACCACTGGCCAGACTTATCCAAAAGAAAAGTGAAAGGACCCAAATTAATAAAATTATGAATGAAAGGGGAGAGATCACGACCAACACCAAGGAAATAGAAAAAATTATTAGAAATTATTATCAACAACTATATGCCAATAAACTGAGCAATCTGGATGAAATGGAGGCCTTCCTGGAAACCTATAAGCTGCCAAGACTGAAACAGGAAGAAATTGACAACCTGAATAGGCCAATAACCAGTAACGAGATGGAAGCAGTGATCCAAAACCTCCCAAAAAACAAGAGTCCAGGGCCTGATGGATTCCCTGGGGAATTCTACCAAATATTCAAAGAAGAAATAATACCTATTCTACTGAAGCTGTTTCAAAAAATAGAAACAGAAGGAAAACTTCCAAACTCATTCAACGAGGCCAGCATTACCTTAATCCCCAAAACAGGCAAAGACTCCATCAAAAAGGGGAATTTCAGACCAATATCCCTGATGAATATGGATTCCAAAATCCTCAACAAAATCCTAACTAATAGGATCCAACAATACATTAAAAGGATCATCCACCACAACCAAGTAGGATTTATCCCCAGGATGCAAGGGTGGTTCAACATTTGCAAATCAATCAATGTGCTAGAACACATTAATAAGAGGAGCGAGAAGATCCATATGGTCCTCTCAATTGATGCAGAAAAAGCATTTGACAAAATACAACATCCTTTCTAATTAAAACTCTCCGGAGTATAGGGATAGAGGGAACATTCCTCAAGCTCATAAAATCCATCTATGAAAAACCCACACTGAATATCATCCTCAATGGTGAAAAGCTGAGAGCCTTTCCCTTAAGATCAGGAACACGTCTAGAATGCCCACTCTCATCACTATTGTTCAACATAGTACTAGAAGTCTTAGCAACAGCAATCAGACAACAAAAAGAAATAAAAGGTATTCATATTGGCAAAAAAGAAGTCAAATTCTCTCTTTTCCCAGACGACATGATACTTTATGTGGAAAACCCAAAAGACTCCACCCCCAAATTACTAGAACTCATCCAGCAATTCAGTAATGTGGCAGGATACAAAATCAATGCACAGAAATCAGTTGCTTTCTTATACACTAACAACGCAACTGTAGAAAGAGAAATTAGAGAAACGATTCCATTTACAATAGCACCAAAAACCATAAGATACCTCAGAATAAACCAAACCAAAGAGGTAAAGGATCTGTACTCTAGGAACTACAAAACACTCATGAAAGAAATTGAAGAAGACACAAAAAGATGGAAAAATATTCCATGCTCATGGATCGGAAGAATAAACATTGTTAAAATGTCTATGCTACCCAGAGCAATCTATACCTTCAATGCCATCCTGATCAAAATTCCAATGACATTTTTCAAAGTGCTGGAACAAACAATTCTAAAATTTGTATGAATCAGAAAAGACCCCAAATCGCCAGAAATGTTGAAAAAGAAAAACAAAGCTGGGGGCATCACGTTGCCTGATTTTAAGCTATATTACAAAGCTGTGATCACCAAGACAGCATGGTATTGGCACAAAAACAGACATATAGACCAATGGAACAGAATAGAGAACCCAGATATGGACCCTCAACTCTATGGTCAAATAATCTTTGACAAAGCAGGAAAAAACATGCAATGGAACAAAGACAGTCTCTTCAATAAATGGTGCTGGGAAAAGTGGACAGCCACATGCAGAAGAATGAAACTCAACCATTTTCTAACACCATTCACAAAGATAAACTCAAAGTGGATGAAAGACCTCAATGTGAGACAGGAATCCATCAAAATCCTAGAGGAGAACATAGGCAGTAACCTCTTTGACATCGCCCACAGCAACTTCTTTCAAGATACATCTCCAAAAGCTAGTGAAGCAAAAGCAAAAATGAACTTTTGGGACTTCATCAAGATAAAAAGCTTCTGCACAGCAAAGGAAACAGTCAACAAAACAAAGAGGCAACCCACAGAATGGGAGAAGATATTTGCAAATGACACTACAGATAAAGGGCTGGTATCCAAGATCTATAAAGAATTTCTCAAACTCAACACCCAAAAAACAAATAATCAAGTCAAAAAGTGGGCAGAAGATATGAAAAGACACTTCTCTGAAGAAGACATACAAATGGCTAACAGACACATGAAAAAATGTTCATCATCATTAGCCATCAGGGAAATCCAAATCAAAACCACATTGAGATATGACCTTACACCAGTTAGAATGGCAAAAATGGACAGGGAAAGAAACAACAAATGTTGGAGAGGTTGTGGAGAAAGGGGAACCCTCTTACACTGTTGGTGGGAATGCAAGTTGGTATAGCCACTTTGGAAAACAGTGTGGAGGTTCCTCAAAAATTTAAAAATAGAGCTACCCTATGACCCAGCAATTGCACTCCTGGGTATTTACCCCAAAGACACAGATGTAGTGAAAAGAAGGGCCATATGCACCCCAATGTTCATAGCAGCAATGTCCGCAATAGCCAAACTATGGAAAGAGACGAGATGCCCTTCAACAGATGAATGGATAAAGAAGATGTGGTCCATGTATACAATGGAATATTACTCAGCCATCAGAAAAGATGAATACCCAACTTTTACATCAACATGGATGGGACTGGAGGAGATTATGCTAAGTGAAATAAGTCAAGCAGAGAAAGTCAATTATCATATGGTTTCATTTATTTGTGGAACATAAGGCATAACATGGAGAACATTAGGAGAAGGAAGGGAAAAATGGGGAGGGGGAATCGGAGGGAGAGATGAACCATGAGAGACTATGGACTCTGAGAAACAAACAGGGTTTTAGAGGGGAGGGGAGAGGGGGGATTGGTTAGCCCGGTGATGGGTATTACAGAGGGCACGTACTGCATGGAGCACTGGGTGTTAGTACGCAATGAAGCATGGAACACTACATCAAAAACTAATGATGTATTGTATGGTGACTAACATAACATAATAAAATTTAAAAATAAATAAATAAATAAAGTCGAAGAGCAATATGCAAAAAAAAAAAAAAATCCTAAACTGAAACAGTTCTCAACACAGTGAAATCCTAACTTCAAAAAATCCTTAGGAGTCTACGAGATGCACCATAAGAGAAAGAAGGAAAGAAAGAAAGAAAGAAAGAAAGAAAGAAAGAAAGAAAGAAAGAA
>NC_058407.1:110762952-111005312 GCF_002201575.2 Neomonachus schauinslandi | reverse complement strand
GAAAGAAAGAAAGAAAGAAAGAAAGAAAGAAAGAAAGAAAGAAAGAAAGAAAGAAAGAAAGAAAGAAAGAAAGAAAGAAAGAAAGAAAGAAAGAAAGAAAGAAAGAAGGAGGGAGGGAGGAAGGAAGGAAGGAAGGAAGGAAGGAAGGAAGGAAAGAAGGAAGGAAGGAAGGAAGGAAGGACATTTACAAATCAGTGTACAAAATTAAAAATCTTGGTGAACATGAGATACTTTGTTGACCATGGTTGAAAACTGACCTTGAGGGTGATTTTGCATGTGCCCAAAGAAAGAAACCCTCAATGTCTTGTTTTCTTTTTCTTTTTTTCTTCCACCAGGTCAAGTGTTTATAGACATAGAGTAGACAAAACGGAAACTCAAACAAATAGCAAAATAAGTGGAGGAGTTGAAGGCACTCAGGTTTCACCAAACACGACTGCACAGGAAGTGGCAGCCACACCAAAGCAAAGCTGCACAGCACCCACCACGGAGGCCAGCACCACGTCAGCCGAGCTGCAAGTGCAAGGCCACTGTGCATACCGTACTTCCCTCCACAGAGCCTGGCAGCATCACCCTTTTGACAATCTCCATTCAATTTGGTGCACCCTTCTCTTTCATTTGATATCTTTTGTACACCTTTCTTCATACCCCACCCCCAAAGGAAATAAAAGGAGAAAAAGAATCAGAAATTTAAGGAAAAAAAAATGTAACTAAACATCAGAACTTTTTCTTAAGAAGTCATACCCTTGTCCCTGTTTCATCTTTCCTGGGTTTTGGGAGCTTGTAATTGTTGTTTGGATTTTGTTTTTGTTTTTGTTTTTGTTTGTTTGTTTGCTTACTTTCTGTGCATCTTCTTCCTCCAAATGGCAAGAAAGTAAAAAAAAAATCGTTTTTGATTCTGTCAATTTTTCACATGTATTAGCAGCTTTAATTAAAATAAACACAAAAATACCAGGGATGAACTAGAAACTTTGGCCATTTTTACTTCCCTTGCTCTTCATATCTACCACTACCCATTTCTAATAACAAGTTCACGTTACCTGCATCTCCCCGATTTCAGACAATGTGCCAGGGTAGTGAGATGCCCTGGCCTCCGTGATCTTATAAAGTGTGTCTCAACACAAACAACTTGAAAAGACATATTAATTCAAGGGAGGAAAAAGCAGTTTGATATAACAAAGCAGAGGACAAGTCAGTGTGTTTGAAAGAGCTGAAAGCCATTTGAAAAATTATCTAGCAAAAACTCTTCTACGGAAAAATAAAGAAAAAGAGAGATTGGCTGTGACTTGCCCCTGGCTGCTCCCCTTGACCTTGGGAAAGTGCTTTGCCTTATGCGCTCCAGTTTCCTGATCTGGGGAAGGAGGCTGGCACCAATACCCACCTCATGGGCTGCCTGTAGATGAATGTGGTAATCCCAGCGCCTGGGACACAGTAAGCACCCGAGTACTACTAGCTGTAATAAAAATATCGTTATTATACTCGTTCTTCTGGTGGAGTCAGGACTGGACGCTAAGTGTCCTTGTTCCCGGTCTTGTGTTTTGTGAACCGGTTTGCTTTTCCTTTCATGAGTGTCTTGACAAATGAAGGGTATCCACACCAGTTCTGTGGGACATCTGAATTCAAGGTTGAGAGCATACCGTTTGGAACCAGACAGAGCTGAACAACCAGAACATCACAGCCTCTTGTCAGCCATGTGAGCCTGGGCAAGGTATTTGCCTCTACGAGTCTCAATTTCCCCGTCTGGAATGAAGGAAAGGAAGGCAGTGATGGTGAGCATTTACCAAGATCCCAAGTGCCAAGAGCTTTCGCAGAACAAACACTTCGTCCATGGTGGCTCCTAGCAGGGACGTATCCTGGGAGAAGACAATAATGCAGAGAAGGAGGCTTGAGGGCCAAGTTTTGCTCTTTTAAAAAAAAAAAAAAAAAGGAGGAGGGCATATTGGTGACATTGCACCTGCCCTCTTTGGAGGCCCTTTGGATGTGGGAAAGGTCTGGCCGATGCAGGTATGGAGAGGACACAGGGAAGGTGAGAGCCACCGTCTCCAGAGGCCTGCCAGGTACACATTCTCTCGTTGCTGAGTAATCTCTGAAACCCATCATTTTATTTTTCAGAAACTGTGTTTTAAACGGTGACAAGTAGAAACACAACTGCTCTCCATGAAAGTAAGTGGCTCAGCTAGGGAACGGGAGCTACCAGGAAACTTACCCAAATGAACATTTCCTAGGGAAACCAGATCAGGCCGAGGATTTACACCTCTTCTGAAAGAGCAAAAACATTTGCTTTCCACGTCATGCAAATGTTTGTGGCTTTGATGCCAAACCTAACCCGCTAAGCTTGGGCAGGCGAGTCAGGCTCGGGCACAGTCGTGTGAGCTCTGCCACCCGAAGTTCAGGAGCCCTCCATCCACATAAATCACAGTTCCACACTTTGTGGAGGAAATGAGCTCAGAGGAACGCCAAGTGTGATAAAAAATGAAACAGATTGACATTCCAATAAAATAAGCTCTTCTACTCTCCGTACACCCCCCTGGGTCCCTGGAGATGTATATATTCCAGAAATAGCATTACATTCACATCATATTCTTGATTCAACACTACCAGACCAGGGCTCTGCTATCCTATCCCTGCCAGAAGGGCAGCTCTGACTAATGTTACATGTTACTATTACTAATGATGACAGATCATTCCCAGGGGAAGGCTTTCATGGAATACATAGCCTTGAGAACACAAAAGGGGAAAAACGCATTAACTGATGTTAAAAGCATTAGGCGCAGGCAGCAGAATGTGACATTGTCCCTATTTGGCGTAAGAGCATTGGGCAAGGAGGGGAGACAGAGGAGGTTTACCAACCATTACCAGATCTGGGTTCCATCCCTTTTTAATGCTGATCAGGCCCGGGGTTAATCGCTATGCGGCTCTACCCAACTTCCCTGCAAGCTTTAAGGGCGAGTGAGCTAACGATGCTGAGATTTGGAGAGAAGAGGTAATAGAGTCACACATGGCAATTTCTGGACTTCTGAAAGAACCGTTTCGGAAAATTGCAGCATCTCTGGACAGGACCGAGGATATCATGCTTTTTGTGTCCTGCCTCTGACACTCACGGTAAGGGACACTGTGTTCTTTTCTTCCACCCCTGTGATTAAATGGCCAAGGGGAGAGTCAGGGGGAGGGCAGGGAGAGAAGGCAACCATATATTCAGGCAATTGACTTGTTTCTATTTTATAAACAAGTATTTGAGGTAAGGGTCAAAATCCAGTGACATTTCTCAGGATATAAGATTTATACCTACTTAAACTTCAGGTCAAGAAAAGAAGACTTTGGGAAACCCCCTTGACTGGATGTCGGGAGGAAAGGAGTGGGAGTCTGGGAAGCATTTCTGATCTGGGTGTTCAAGAACACTCTTGCTAATGTACGTTAACAAATTATGTGGCAAATCCTTAACTTATGCTCTACCTTGAAATCCCCTCCCCTTTCCGATCTAGTTGAATGACACCTCTTCCTTCTGCAAGCTGTTCTTTAATATCGTTGTACAAAAGTAAGCCATGCTCATTTTTACAAGTATAAATAGTATGACATAGAGAATAGGACTAAAGATCTCCAGTCACGCTCCTATTTTACCCCTCTTTTAGCCAGAGGGAAGCGACAGCTAACAGCATGTCGGTGCACTCAGAAATGGTGTGCTTATGTGCATGCCCATAGTGATAGGGTTGTTTTGTTTTGTTTTTAACACTATTATTGAGACCATACTATATACATATATATTATATTGTATTGCATATAAATACTACCTCTGTCTCTAATGGTGTATGAAAGACATCTTTCCATCTCTCTATTTATCTTTATTTCTGTAGAGTCATAATCAAACCCTGCCCCTTCCATGAAAGGGCAACTCCAACTACTCTTTCTTTGAAATAAGAGCTGCAGTAGAACTGAGGGTCTTGTGAGCACCTGGGCTCATGCTAAGGACTTTGTACTTCCTATCTTGAATCTTCACAACAACCTTGCAATGTTGGTGTTACAATGCCCATTTTGAGGAGACAAATTGAAGCTAAATGAAATTCATTACCTTGCCCACGGTCAGGCAGCTCCTTCTTCCAAGGAAGAGCCAGATCCTGATCCAAGGACATGCCAAGGGCTTTCATTCTTTCACCCCACTCGTTCAGCAAATTGTATTGAGTACCGTTTCTGTGCATTACTCTGGGCACTAGAGATTCAGGGGTGAGCAAACGCAGTTTTGACCTCATGGTACTTACATATTTGTTACCTTATAATATGTCCAGCTGTACTGACAGAATACGATTTGCCATTTGCACAGGTGTGATGAGGGGTTTCTATTGAACTAAACCAAGGCTCAGTAGAAATGCAAGACATGTTGCCTTACCATAAGAACACAAGGGCGAAAAAAAATCATACTATCTTTTAAAAATCCAAAATGTAATGTTTTTCTCATGTGTTTAAAACCACTGGATAAAAGTAACCAATAGCCTTTTCTTAATCATATTTGCATTAGTCTGCATGGGCTGCTGTAACAAAATACCATAGATTGAGTGGCTTAAACAACAGACATTTGTTTCTCACAGTTCTAGAGCCTGGGCAGTCCAAGATCAAGGTGCTGGTTGATTCAATTACTGGTGAGAGCCTTCTTTGTGGCCTGCATGGGGTCTTTCTCCATGTGTCCTCAAATGGCAAAAAAGAGAGCAATCTCTCTTTCTCTTCCTCTTCTTATAAAGCCACCAATCCCATCACTGAAGGCTCCCACCCTCATGACCTCATCTAACCCTAACTCCTAAAGGCCTCAACTCCAAATACAGTCACATTGAGGGTTAGGGTTTCAACTGACAAAACTGGGGGGTAGGGAGGGAGATAATTCAGTCCAGAGCAATATTCTTCTCTTATCTTATCCTTATGGTGAAGAATATTTATTATTGAAACGTCAAAATCCCTTTGAATTTTAAGCTCATTATTTCTATCTTTATCATTCATACATGGTCTTTTCAAAATAATTACAAAAACAGCAAAACAGGGACACCTGAGTGGCTCAGTCTGTTGGGTGTCTGACTCTTGATCTCTGCTCAGGTCTTGATCTCAGGGTAATGGCTTTGGACCCCGAATTGGGTTCCATGTTGAGTGGAGCCTACTTAAAACAAAACAGATCTTCACCTAGTTAGACAAGTAAAATCTAAAATCATTTTTGTGTATTCCCAGGTTCTCTTTCCAGTTAAAAGATACACAGGGACACATGCCCCAGAGATGTGCCTCGGGAAATCAGAGGTATGCAGTTTGTCAGTTTAGGTATGTTGCTGCCATTTGGAAGCTGTAGAACCCAGCTGCTGACAGAAAATGAGATGGATGTAAGAAGGTAAAATGATTCTACTTAGAAAATATCAATTAATCAGAGTAGACAATTTTAAATTATGTATAAATATTGGCCCCATGGAAATTACATCACAGGGTGTTAGGGGTGACTGACTATTAGGAAAAAATACAAAGGATGTATAGTATAAACTTGTTAAGTGAGGGGAGGGGGAAAGATCTCAACACGATGCTATGTTAGTCAATATGAGAATGGAAACATTGATCTCTTGAAGCACATGCTTTTTAAAACTTTTCAGAGCAAAAAGTTAAAATTTACATCCAAAGTTTTTCTTCACTGAATCACACGTTGACCAAATATCTAGGGGAGGTTTCTTTATTTAAGATCTTTTACACTTACCTGGTTATAAAGGAAAACTTCCACCACAGATAACCTTTATCTCTTTTAGGTTTTTCTTCCATACAGAGTTTTGAAAAAGTAGAAACCCTATATGAAACTGTCTTGCTTGATATTTATAATATAAAAGCAAATGTAAGCATGGCAGAGAAGAATCATCCAGAGGTCACTAATGAAGCATTATCTAGCTTATAGCCATGGGCACTCAGGAGGGGAGCAAGCTATTTGCATAAAATCCTAACCCTGTGGTATGAATGCATGGATGTCAAATCAGAACCAAGTAGGCATGCACCAAATAATTCAACAGAAGAACTGGGCCCATAGGCCTCCCAAAACTAAGTTCAATGGCTGAGGCACAAGATAAGTAGTGATGTTGCACTGCACCCATATTCAACAGAAATTTGAAAAGTAGATCACCATGGGTAGGTACTGAAAAGCACATTTCCCCAGCCCATCACTATTGTGAATAATTTCTTTGGGTTAAGGAATTCTGAATCCAGAAATTTCTTATTAAAGGGAAAAGAAGTGAAATTGAGGGAAGACGGCACAGATTAGGAGGACCCTACCCTCACCTCAACCCACAAATACAACTAGATGACTATCAAATTATCCTAAATACCCCCAAAACTGACCTGAAGACTGGCAGACCAAACTCCACGGCTAAAGGTAGAGAAGAGGCCACATCAAAGAAGGTAAGAAGTTCGGAGAGGTGGTTTGGGATAGAAACAGAACACGGTTGCTGTGGTAGGGAGAGAGTCACAGTTATGGAAAAGGGTGACAGACAGAATAGCACCAGAAGAGCCCACACGGGGAAGACACATCCCCATAGCAATTGGCTGGGAAAGCAAGAGGGGTCAAATTTTGTGAGTTCTTGCAACCAGTGGGGCTTAAAGCCTGGAGTTTTAAAAGTCAATGGGCTTGGCTTAGGGAGAGCCCAGAGATATTGAGGCTGTACTCAGAGAGAAGGCAGAGCAAACACCCTGTGGATATACAGCAAGGGACCAGCAATCTGGAAAGAATGACTGGGCCACACAGTGGGGAGGTTATTTGCTCTTCTCAGAGCACATCCCAGAGAGACAGCATTCATAGAGAGACCCCTCCAGGAACAAAGGAACTGGCAAGCACCATTTCCTTCCCCCAACCCCTCAGCATGAGCACAGGGCCACCTGCGAGAACTAGTGCAGTACAGACATTCACTACCTAACTGGCTTACACTAAGCCCCTCCCTTGTGCTCTGGTGGCACCACCCTTCCCTCTCTTGCCTCAGTTCCAGTGTGGTGGGTCCCCTCCCCCAGAAGACTGGCTGAAACCCCTGCCACTGCCACATCCTGACCCAGGAATTCTTCTTCATAAGGCCCTTGCTCTCAGGAACAGGAGAAGTAGCTGACTTTCCTAATACACAACAACAGACACAGAGACTTAGACAAAATGAGAAGATAGAGGAATTTGTTCCAAATGAAAGAACAGGACAAGGCCACAATCAGAGATCTAAATGAAATAGATATAGGTAACATGCCTGATAGAGGATTTAAAGTAATGATCATAGAGATACTCACTGGGCTTGAGAAAAGAGTGGAAGACATCAGTGAGACCCTTCACACAGAGATAAAGAATAACATAGCAGACATAAAGCGCTAAATAAACAAATGAGAAACATGCTGGATGGAATGAACAGCAGGCTGGAAGAAACAGAGGAACAAATTAATGACCTAGAAAACAGTATTGGAAACTAATCAAGCAGACCAAAAGAGAGAAAAAAGAATTATGCAAAATGAGAATAGAATTAAGGAACTTAGTGACACCATCAAATGTAATAACATTGGCATTATAGGAGTCCCTGAAGAAGAAGAGAGAGAAAAGAGAGCAGACAAATTATTTGAAGAAATGATAGCTGAAAACTTCCCTAATCTGGGGAAGGAAAGAGACATCCAGATCCAGGAGGTACAGAGAACTCCCCCAAAAATCAACAAAAGCAGATCCACACCTACACATATTATAATTACAATGGCAAATATAGTGATAAAGGAAAAAAAAAGTTTAAAGCAGCAAGACAAAATAAGACAGGTACATACAAGGGAAACCCCATAAGGCTATCAGGGGATTTTTTAGCAGAAACTTTCCAAGCCAGAAGAGAGTGGCATTCAAAATGCTGAATGGAAGAAATCTGCAGCCAAGAATACTCTATCCAGCTAAGCTATCATTCAGAATAGAAGGAGAAATAAATAGTTTCTCAGACAAACAAAAACTAAAGGAGTTTGTGACCACTAAACTAGTCCTGCAAGAAATATTAAAGGGGACTCTTTGAGTGGAAAGGAAAGACTAAAAGTGACAGTATGAAAGTAGGAAACACAAAAGCAGTAAAAATAAATATTTTTGTAAAATATCAAAGAACTCACAAAATAAAAGTATGTAAAATATGACACCATATACCTAAACCATAGGGTTAGATGAGAAAAAAAAATGGGTTTAAACTTAAATGGCCATCAACTTAACATAGACTGCTATATGCAGAAGAGGTTATATACAAACCTAATGGCAAACCACAAATCAAAAACCTCTAATAAATATGCAAAGAATAAAGAGAAAGAAATCCAAATATATCACTAAAGGAAACCACTAAACCATGAAAGAAAGGCAAGAAAGAATCAAAGAAAATCTTCAGAAACAACCACAAAACAAGAAATAAAATGGCAGTAAATACATATTTTTCAATAATTACTTTGAATGTAAATGGACTAAATACTCCAATCAAAAGACATAGGATGACAGAATGAATAAAAAACAAGATCCATCCATTTGCTGCTTACAAGAGACTCATTTTAGACCTAAAGACACCTACAGATTGAGAGTGAGAGGATGGAGAAACATTTTTATCATGCAAATGGATATCAAAAGAAGCCAGAGTAGCAATACTTATATCAGACAAAATAGACTTTAAAACAAAGCCTGCAACAAGAAACAAAGAAAAGCACTATATAATAATAAAGGGGACAATCCAACAAAACCATAAAACTATTGTAAATATTTATGCACCCAACATGGGAGCACCCAAATACATAAAACAATTAATAACAAACATAAAGGAACCAACTGACAATCATACAATAATAGTAGGGGATTTTAACACCCCACTCACATTAATGGACAGATCATCTAAACAGAAGATAAACAAGGAAACAATGGCTTTGAATGACACACTGGACCAGATGGATTTAACATATATATTCAGAACATTCTATCCTAAAACAGCAGATTACACATTCTTTTCAAGCACACATGGAACATTTTCTGGAATAGATCACATATTAAGTTACAAAACAGGCCTCAACAAATTCAAAAAGATTGAAGTCATACTATGCATCTTTTCTGACCACAATGCTATGAAACTAGAAGTCAACCACAAGAAAAAATCTGGAAAGACCACAAATACATGGAGGTTAAATAACATGCTACTAAACAAAGAAATAAAAAATACATGGAAACAAATGAAAATGAAACACAATGGTTCAAAACCTTTGGGACACAGCAAAAGTGGTCCTAAGAGGGAAGTTTATAGCTGTACAGGTCTACCTCAAGAAGCAAGAGAAATCTCAAATAAACAACCTAACCTAACTTAAAGGAACAAGAAAAAGGATATACAAAAACCTAATACCAGCAGAAGGAAGAAAGGAAAAAAGATTAGAGAAAAAAAAAAAGATGAAAAAAATAAAAAAAAAAAAAAAAAAAAAAGCAGTAGAACAGATTAATGAAACCAGGAGCTGATTACTTGAAAAAAAAAATCACTAAAATTGATAAACCTCTAGCCAGACTTACCAAGAAAAAAAGAAAAAGTTCTCAAATCAATAAAGTCACAGATGAGAGAGGAGAAGTAACAACCAACACCACAGAAATACAAACCAAAAAAGAGACTATTATGGAAAACTAATATGCCAACAAATTGGACAACCTAGAAGAAATGGATAAATTCCTAGAAACATATAACTTACCAAAACTTAAACAGGAAAAAATAGAAAATTTGAACAGACTGATTACCAGCAAAGAAATTGAATCAGTAATCGAAAAACTCCCAACAAACACAAGTCCAGGACCAGGTGGCTTTCCAGGTGAATTCTATCAAACATTTAAAGATGAGTTAATGCCTATTCTTCTCAAACTATTCCAAAAAATAGAAGAGGAAGGAAAGCTTTCAAATTCATTCTTTGAGGCCAGCATTATCCTAATACCAAAACCAGATAAAGACTCCACAAAAAAAGAGAACTGCAGGCCAATATCTCTGATGAACATAGATGCAAAAATCCTCAACAAAACTATCAAACTGAATCCAACAATACATTAAAAAAATCACTCATCATGACCAAGTGGGATTTATTCCTAGGTTGCAAGGGTGGCTCAACATTCACAAATCAATCAACATGATACATCACATCAATAGGAGAAGGTGTAAGAACCATATGATCATTTCAATAGAAGCAGAAAAAGCATTTGACAAAGTACAACATCCATTCATGATAAAAACCTTCAACAAACTAGGTTTGGAGGGAACATACCTCAACATAATAAAGGCCATATATGAAAAACACAGCTAATATCATCCTTAATGGGAAAAAGCTGAGAGCTTTTCCCCTAAGGTCAGGAACAAGACAGGGATGTCTACTCTTACCACTTAAAAAGACATCCAAATCAGTAAGGAAGAAGTAAAACCCTCACTATCTGCAGATGACGTGATGCTATATATAGAAAACCTCCACCAAAAAACTGCTAGAACTGATAAATAAATTCAGTAAAGTCGCAGGATATAAAATCAATGTACAGAAATCTGTTGTATTTCTATCCACCAATAATGCAGTGGCCAAAAGAGAAATTAAGAAAACAACCCCGTTACAATTGCACCAAAAATAATAAGATACCTAGGAATAAACCTAACCAAAGAAGTGAAAGTCTTGTAGTGGAAAATTATAAAACACTAACGAAAGAAATTCAAGATGAGGCAAAGAAATGGAAAGGCATTCCATGTGCATGGACTGGAAGAACAAATATTGTTAAAATGTCTGTACTACCTAAGCAATCTACACATTTAATGTAATCCCTATCAAAATACCAATAGCATTTTTCACAAAACTAGAACAAACCATTCTAAAATTTGTATGAAACCACAAAAGACCCTAAATAGCCAAAGCAATCTTGAAAAAGAAAAGCAAAGCTGGAGGCATCACAATTCTGGACTTTAAGTTTTATTACAAAGCTGTAGTGATCAAAACGATATTGTAGTGGCACAAAAATAGACACATAGATCAATAGAACAGAATAGAAAACCCAGAAATAAACCCACAACCATATGGTCAAGTAATCTTTGACAAAGCAGGAGAGAATATCCAGTGGGGAAAAGACAGTCTCTTTTACAATGGTGTTGGGAAAACTGGACAGCCACATGCAAAAGAATGAAGCTGGACCACTTTCTTGCACCATACACAAAAATAAATTCAAAATGGATTAAAGACCTAAATGTGAGACCTGAAATTATAAAACTCCTAGAAGAGAACACAGACAGTAACTTCTGTGACATGGGCTGTAGCAACTTCTTCCTAGATATGCCTCCTGAGGCAAGAGAAACAAAAGCAAAAATGAACTATTGGGACTATAGCAAGATAAAAAGCTTCTGCACAGCAAAGGAAACAGTCAACAAAACTAAAAGGCAACCTACGAATGGAAGAAGATATTTGCAAATGACATACCTGATAATGGATTAGAATCCAAAATATATAAAGAAGTTATAAAACTCAACACCCAAAAAACAAATAATACAATTTAAAAATGGGCAGAAGACATGAACAGACATTTTTCCAAAGAAGACTTACAGTTGGCCAATGGACACATGAAAAGATGCTCCATATCACACATCATCAGGGAAATACAAATCAAAATTACAATGAGATACCACCTCACACCTGTCAGAATGGCTAAAATCAACATCACAAGAAACAACAGGTGTGGGTGAGGATGTGGAGAAAAAGGAACCCTCTTGCACTGTTAGTGGGAATGCAAACTGGTGTAGCCACTCTGCAAAACAGTAGGGAGGTTCCTCAAAAAGTTGAAAATAGAACTACCATACAATCCAGCAATTGCACTACTGGGTATTTACCCAAAGAATACAGAAACACTGATTCAAAGGGATACATGCACCCCTGTGTTTATAGCAGCATTATTTACAATAGCCAAGATACATATATTTCATCCATAAAAAAGAATGAAATTTCACCATTTACAATGACATGGATGAAGCTACAGAGTATAATGTTAAGTGAAATAAATCAAAGACAAATACCATATGATTTCACTCATATGTGGAATTTAAGAAACAAAACAAATGAGCAAAGGGGAAAGAGAGAGAGAGAGGCAAACCAAGAAACTGACTCTTAACTATATAAAAAAAAATGATGGTTACCAGAGGGGAGGTGGGTGGGGGATGGGTGAAATAGGTGATGGGGATTGAGGAGGGCATTTGTGATGAGCATCAGGTGATGTATGCAAGTGTTGAATCACTATATTGTACACCCGAAACTAATATAACATTGTATGTTAACCAACTGGAATTAAAATAAAAACTTATAAAAAAAAAGTAAAGGGAATATAAGCTCTTTGAGGTGATGGACACATTAAGCCATCATCATCCAATATCACTTAATACAGATCATTCATTCAGGAAGTGGTGTTTAAAATTCTGCTACTGGAAAGGTCCCACGCCAGGCACTGATGAGGGTGGATTAGGTGTGGACCAAACATGTAAGTCAGTTATCATGAAAATCAAATGAGAGAACCTAGTCAAGGTACATTTGATCCTTTGAGCATCTTCCCAATGTTGTTTGTTCTGATAGGGGATAAGAGGACGTGTCTGGAGCCAGACCGCCTGGTTGAATTCAAGCTCTACACTTCTGCTGGTGTCCTTGGGAACATACAACAGGGACAATAAGAGTATTTCCTCATGGGCTAGGTGTAAGAATTAAACTAGTGATATATGGAAGTATTGAATATTGCCTTGTACCTAGCATGCGCGTTGTTTTTGTTATTAGTACTGCTGGTACAACTCATTTTTACTGGAATGTCTCTTACATAGTCTAGGAGCCCCATAAATTGAATCCTCATGTTCTTCAACAGATGAGCTAAAATAACAACAGCTGAATACAACAAATAGAAAAAATGTGCAAAACTCTATAGCAGAGTGGCGAAGGCTTAGTGTTGGAGATGTAGTCGTGTGAACACAGACAAGTTCCTTAAAATTTCTAAGGTTCAGTTTGCTAACCTTTAAAACGGGGAGGATGCTACTTATCTTTTTGTGGAGATTAAAGAAGGCATTTTATGCAAAATGTTTGGCAGGTCCTATTAGAGTGCCAATCTTTAAGCTAGTTGTCATTTTTAATTAAAAGTACTCCGGCCAACTCAGGATGGCCACTAGGTGGTGCTAGAAAACAATGTCTACCAGGAAGCATTCCTCTTCAGAGACCCGGCGTTTTGAGTGCATCAGAAAGCACATTTCTGATAAACACTCCAAGCTACATTCCTTGCATCACTTTGGAATTTTTGCCTACTCTCGGAGTTTCCAAAGATTTCTGCCCCACCCTGCCTTCTGAGTAAAATTCTCTCTCAGCCAACAAAAAATTACAGAGTGCCTGCTCTAGGCGAGATGCTGGAGAGGCAATGTATACATGAGACACGGTGCTGGCCGCCGCCATGAATCCCACCTTGAACGTGCCGACTGGAGCTTTCTTTAGTGCTTCCAGGTAGAGCTGTCCAACAAGCAGTTGGGTATTCAGACTGAAGCTCGGGAGTGACATCCAGAGCTTAAGTTTTACTGGGGAGACATCACACCTGGTTCGTAGTTCATCAGGAGCATGGAACACATCCCTTTATGAGGACGGCCCGAGCAGGAACAGGCTGCTGTGGGATGTGGGTGTGCCGGCAAGAAGAGGGGCTGTCAGAGTCCAGAAGGCAAGTTCAGAGATGGCCGTCAGAAGCAGGACAGGGTAGTGTCAGAGAAGCCAGACGCATGAAGAGGCAGAGCGAGAGTGTCACCGAGAAGGCAGAAAAATGCCCAGTGGATTTGGAACAGGAAGAAGCCCCTTGACAGGTGCTTAGGGACAGGAGGGGAGAGGTGTTAACATAGGCAGCTCCTTCGAAAGTGTGGATGAGGAGAGGTCAGAGGGCACCTGGGGGGGGCCACCGCTGGTGTGGGGGCAGGAGGGCTCTGAGTTGTTTTGTTTTGTTTTGTTTTGTTGTTTTATTTTACACTGAGAGGAGATTAGATGGTATTTAAAAATGGAGAGGAAGAAGCCAGTAGGGAAGGACAGGCTGACAACCAGCCAAAGTGAAAAGGATTAACATGTCTGTTCTCCCACCTCCACCCCCTTTGTCTCAAACACGCTATGTGCTCTGGACAATGTCCTGCCCCCTCTCACCATCAGATTCCTCATCTGTAAAAATATGCAGAGTAAAAGGGTGAACCACAGATAAGGTCTCTCCTAGCGCTAAACAAATTCCATTCCCCAATTTCAGCTTTTCAGCTATCTGCGCAGTCCAGGGAAGAACTATACAGGTAAAGAGTGTTTAACTTTCTTTGAAATGGAAACCAAAGTGGCAACCTTATCTCTCCTAATGAACGCGGCTCATAAAGTGCAAAACGGCCAGTTCAAAATAGTCATTCACTAGTGCGCATTTGACTGTGTAAATGGCGTGTGTCTTCCTTCCGCACATGAATTAGTGGCCCCCTTCCCCCAGACTCACCGTCCACCCATTATGTGGCAGTGTGGTCTTCAGATGGAGCTTGTCAATATTTCTATTCTTGAACCCTGGGTAATATGGTTCTGGCAGAATCCTGTTCCAAACACACGGTTAACACTTGAACTTATAAATCATTTATAATTGGCCTTCCTAGCTGATTGCAATAGAGTAATCTGCATGCATGCAAAGACATTCAGGCATACAGAAAATTAAATAAATAGTCTATATGTATATCCTGCAAATTGCAGGAAACATGTTCAGATTTCTCCCATTAAGGCCCAGGCCATGTTTATGGGCCCATTCTAGTAAGAAATGTTCTGTCTATGATCCTCACGAGATACTATAGCACTCAACAGAAAGCCACAATTTTCTTATTTATGAATGTCATAAAACGTGTCCATGGAGCCCTTGGCAGGCTTGTTCTGTGCCCCAGCGATAGAAAAGAAGTGGTGACTTCATTGCCTTGAAGCAAAGACATCTTGAATATCTTTATATACACTTCTGGTATCTCCTACACCCTGCATCTAGAAGAAGAGCTATTCTGAGTCCCTCGGGCACTTAATAAAGGCCTTTGAATGGAGTGACACAGACAAGCAGAGAGCCAACTCCATTACCCGCCCATGACCTAACAAGTGGCCGGGGCACTGGTTCCTCCTGGCTCATGCATGCAGAGGTCTCTAGACCTGACAGCATGCTGGGGTCAGTCTGCTATAGACGGCGGGAGCTCCAGAACGAGGGTCTCTCAAAGAGACAAAACTTGATGGCCATATTCCTCCATCTCAAACGGCATGAACATCTCCACTTGGGGACAGTCTTGAAGTGTCTTGAGTAGTGATAGTAATTGTCTCATTCAAAGATCATTCAGAACCCTTGCTTTCCTCCTTCCCCTTCTCCACTGGGCTGCCTTGCGGTGGGGAAACAGAAAGAGCTGAAATCAAACTGGTGTTCTTGTTTCCACGGTCGGTCCTTCAGGTGGAAAGATGTGCTCCTGGGGAAGTCGGGAGGTTTGACTAGAAGGAAAAGATGAACGATGGCTATCTGTTTCCCCCTTCCCCAAAGCTTCCTGTGTATGCACGCCTCTGGGGGCCGCTTTCCACCTCTCTGACACCAGGGAGCTGCCAATGAAGGGCCGCTCGCCTTCAATCTGTTCAAACACTCAGTGATTTTAATTAACCAATTGCCGTTCCAAGAACCGACATCAAATACTCTTGTGATCTTTGATGGTGAAGCAGAAACCACTGGGTAGAGGAGACAGGAAATAGCCCTGCCCCCAGCTCCTGCTGGTTACCCTGTGCCAGGCCAGAAACACCCCATAAACCCTCAGGCCGTCATTTATTAGAAATAATGTCATTGAAATGGAAGTTGCCATGGTACAGTGGCCCCCAGCTGAGCCCAGACCACTGGGGAGGCAGGAGGGAAATTGCACTCAGGCTCTGTCTGATTAAACGTTACCTTGACTCCCAGCGTACAGACAAAGCACAACAAAGGGAAGTTGGTGGCGATGTTATTAACAAGGTGATTCAGGTGAGCCTTCCTTTTAACTCCACTGAACAAATGTTGCAAAGACATTGGAGGCAGAGGAGCCAAATCAGAAGCTGAAGCAAAATGACTTAATTGCTTTGCCATATACAGGCGTTTTTAAAAAATGAGAGTGGCAACAGGAAAGATTGCATCAGTGAGACTTTAAATCCTTGGTTACTGCAAGCAAACACAGCAACAAATGTGGATGGAGAGTCCGTCCAAGTTGAGAGAAATGCGATGTTGGCTTTATGACAAATGGGTAGAGGTATGGGCTCACTGGGGCAGACAGCTTCTGAATTCTCTTTGCCTGAGGTCATTTTAAAGAGATGTACAGCTGAGCACGCTGACCCAAAGGAGATGGATTCAGATCAAACCAAGTGTGTGGTTTTGTTGTTCCGCTGTTCTGGAAGTCCTGTTACTTAATGACCCACTTTCTGGTTTGTGTGGATGAGCCTCATCTTCCTGATGCAATTAACACACATAAGCTATTCCCCCTCTACCGTGACCTATCACCCTGGACACACATAAAATGTGGAACTTGAAGTGGTTTGTGGCACCCAGCAGACTCTGGCCCCTCGGGAGTCTGGAATCCTGCCCTGCCTCCTCCTAGCCTCATGACCTTGGGCAAGTTAGTTTCTCGGGGCTTCAGGTTCATCTTCTGTAAAACTGAGTGAATAATAATAATAATAATATCCTCTGTATTCATTATCTATTGCTGCCTAACAAATGACCCAAAATTCAGCAGTTTAAAACCATAGACATTTATAATATCGCACATTTTCTGAGGATTAGGAATCTGAGAGTGGCTTAGCTAGGAAGGTTGGTTTGGGTCTTCTCAGAAGGCAGGTGTCAGCTGAAGCTGTGGTCATCCGAGGGCCCAACTGGGGCTGCAGGGGCTGCTTCCAAGGTGGCTCCCTCACACAAGTGTGGGCGCAAGGCCTCTGCTCCCCACCTCAAGAGCTTCTCCATAGGCTACTTGAATGACTTTATGACATGGCAACTGGCTCCCCCCGGAGTAAGTGATCCAGGAGGCAGCGAGGCCGAAGCCACAATTTCTTTGTAGCAGAACCTTGGAGATGACATACCATCACTTCTGCTCTATTCCATTGGCTGCAGCGACCAACCCTGAGAGAATGTGGGAGGGGGTTGCAAATGCACAAACGCCAGGAGGCAGCGATCACTGGGCGCCATCTTGGAGGCTGCCCACAACGCCCCCTTGAAAGACATGGTGGAGATGGGTGAGTAGCCATGTGCAGTGAGTGGCAGCTGGTTGAGGCTCAACAGAAATGAGAGAGGACTGATAGAGAATATCAGAACTGATAGAGAATAGAGAATATATATATATATATATATATATCTCTCAAAAGGGTCAAATAAAAACAACATTCACTCATTCAACAAATATGTATGGAGTGTCTCCCATACTGCTCTAGTTACTTGGATTATACTAACACACGAAACCAAGGTTGCTATGCTATGCAGCATGCAGCTAATATTCCAGGGGAGGAACAACAGAGCATTAAAGTAAATATAATAGACAAGGAGGTCCCACAGCATATTATAAGGCAAGAAGTGCCATAATAGAAAGAGGAGAAGGAAACACAGGTTAGGTGGCATTAGGAATGCAGGTGGGGGAGACGCAGATTGAAATCTTAAACACGGGGTCATGGTAGGCCTCCCTGAGAAGGCAGAATTAGGAAGACTTGAGGGAGGGAATGGAGGGAGGCCAGCCAAACAAGCACACAGAGAAAAGCAATCGAAGCAGAGGAAATGTCGGAGTGTGGGCCCATCACACCTCTTATGAGAAAGAGGCCTGGACAGTGAGGGGATATGACTTAGGAGTGAGAGTCAGAGAGATGGGACAGGGTCTCGTGGCCTTGTGAGCCGTCTGCAGCAACCTCAAAAGCTCTGCTATAGGGAGGGAAAGTGACCCAAGGCCAAGCTGCTTGGTGTGGAACCCAGGCTGTGGGGTGCCAGGACCTCTCCTCCCAAGGCCGCTCCCAGCCAGTGATGGATGGGGTGCAGGAGGGCTAGGGGGAGGCACTTTCCTGGGACACATGAACACTGATGGGCACGCCCAGCCTTCCTGAAGCCACATGGAGATGTGGGGCCTGCCCCCCTAATTTTCTTCCCATCTTGGCCTCACCTGGGGTCGCACCAGCTTCGCAGTCTGACAGCTCTCCCCGCCTGCAATGCTCCTTCCCAATTTTCTGTCATTAGATCCTCTAATAAATGCGTGGCTCGGATAATCCCCCCTTGGCATCTGTGTCTCAGGGACCTGGACTAGCACACGGGGGTTAGGGGCTGGATTTTACACTACATGAAGAGGGCCGCCGTTTACAGTGTTCTCAGCAGAGATAAAACACAATCTGAGACATTTTTAAAGGATCATTCTGGCTGCAGTTTGGAACAGAAACCTCAGGAGAAGCCCGAGTGTAAGCAGACCAGCTGGAAGGTACTGCATGATCCAGGCCTTAAGGAGGCTGCTGTGGGGTGGGGGGCAGCAGAAGGGTATCAAGTTGTATTTCATTCTCAGCACGGTTTGAAGGCAGAGCCTGCAGGGTTTCCTGGTGGATTCGATGTGAGAGGTAAGAAAAAGAGGAGTCAAGGATTTTCCACCTAAGAAACTGGACAAAGGGAGCTGCCCAGAACAGGGGAAAGCGGCAGATAGAGCAGAATTGGGGTCAATTTAGAGACACTCAAGCAAAGATCTCAGGTAGGATTTGGATATACAGTTGACCCTTGAACAACATGGGGGTTAGGGACACCAACCCCCTCTGGCAGCCAAAACTCCACGTGTAAATTTTGATTCCCCAAAATGGAACTAACAGCCTACTATTGATCAGAAGCCTTACAGATAGCAAAAACAGCTGATTAACACATATTTTGTATGTTGGGGCGCCTGGGTGGCTCAGTCTGTTAAGCATCTGCCTTCGGCGCATGATCATGAGGGTCCTGGGATCGAGCCCCACATCGGGCTCCCTGCTTAGCGAGGAGTCTGTTTCTCTCTCTCCCTTTCCCTCTGTGTTCTCTCTCTCTCTCACTCTCGCTCTCACTCTCTCTCAAATAAATAAATAAAATCTTTTAAAAAAAACCACATATTTTGTATGTTATATGTAATTCTGTAACTGTATTCTTACAATAAAGTAAGCCAGAGAAAAGAACATGTTATTAGGAATATCATAAGGCAGAGAAAACCCATTTACAGCACTGCACTGGACTGATGGAAAACAATCCACGTGTAAGTGGAGCCATTCAAACTCATTCAAACCATGTTGCTCACGGGCATGTCCATGTGTGCCATTCGGGAGAGGTCCCGGCTGCAGAAAGTCATGTCTGATGGTCTCTAAAGCTAAGGGACAGGATGAGACCCCAGCGGAGTGAGCGCCGGCGAGGATAAGGAAGGCAAGAGGCCCATGTCACGGTGACAGGAAGAGAGTGAGCAGCAGAAGGGGACCCCCGGCAGGGAATCAAGGGAGCGTGGGGTCTGGAAGCAGTGAAGACAGCCCAGGAAGGCGGAGGGAGGCAGCACCAGGGCCAAACGCTGCCGAGGCCGGTGAGCTAGAGACTCAGCACTGGGCACTGCACTGAGCAATGCGGAGGTCAGAGGTCCTTCGTGAGGAACAAGATAGTCCCTGCCTTCCTGCTCACATGTAGGCGCTCTGCCATTCTCCCTGGGACCTGAGCCCTGGACACCCCAATTCCTCATGTCCACCACACACACCTTCCCAAGCAGCTCCGCGTGCTCTAAACCCAGCCTTCGTGTGAGAAGCCTCTACCCCGCTCACCCGAGACCGGAGGCCGAGCCCTTGCGTGGCGGCTGCACACCCACGACTTAGCAAGGGCCTTCCAGAAGCAGAGTATGTCTCAACCAAAGGAAAGTGCTTCTGTGGATGTTGTTTCACCGGGAAGAGCAGGTCTTGGGTCTCAGATGCAGCACAGGGAATGAAGGAAGGTGAACGCTGGGCTGAGGGTGATGGGTGCAGGGCCCTGGTGCAGGTCTTTAGGAACTGCTCTGTGGGGGCACATCTCCCCTGTCTTGGCCTTAGCTCCTTCATCTGTGAAATAAGGGGTTCAGGCCGTGGAAGGCGAAATGCAGCGGGGTCACTGACGTCAAGGGGTTTGGAGGTCATTAAGGAGATGGGTCATATGCACCTCCTCACCAGTGGAAGCATGAACTGGGGCCAGACAGCAACGACTCCAAGGACTGAGCCCCAGCACCTGCAACCCACTACAGTGAGAGATTCTGCTCCATGATAGTCAAGATGAGCTTTCTGCTACCAACACCAATCAAAAATTCTTTGTAAACAACGAATGCAAGCATTCCCTTTTTGCTTTAAAAACCCCCGACTTCTGCTTCCTAGTGGGACACTAATTGTGTGGCTACCCAAATCTGTTTACCCTGAACTGCAATTCTTTGATCCCAAATAAACATTCTTGCTTCCTCGTTGCCTCTTGGCAACTTCAGGCTGAAGTGACAGACAGATCCTCATGCTATTGGGATGAAAACCTCCACATGTCACTCTACGCATCATGGCAGGACCCTCTCAGAACATCATGGATTTCTGAGAAATCTAGTGTTAGCTGAAGAAATGTAAAAAGGGGATTTTCAGCAAAAAAAGGAAAGTAGAAGCCTCAATTCTGTAGTCTTATTAGACTTACCCGACTGTGTATGTTTATTAGACGTGGGCATTGGAGGAGGGGAAGAAGCAGCTGTTGACCCCAGCTCATCTGTCCCCAGAGTCTTATTCTAGAGTCATTTGTTGTCTATTTAGTTGGAGAGGGTAGTAGATACAACAATTTAGGAAAATTATACAAAAGGAAACTTTGAATTGAGAAACTCTTATTCATCACCTTATTTTTTTCCCCCAGGATGTGGAAAAATCAGCCACCAACTGGTTGCAATTTTAGGCACTGTTGGCCACAGTAAACCAGTTTTCCCGGCCAAGAGTCACTTACTAGACCATCTCTCCAGTCCCCTCCAGCTGTGAGGGTCTAGGATTCTACGGTGACAGCCCCCTTGTCCTCCACAGAGAGCCCCCCGGGGAAGCCAGCTGCTGAAGCCACCTGAACTAGTACAGCGTGGGCCCCTGATGCCAGGCTGCTTCCCCAGAAGCTGAATGGCTTTATTTTATTTTAGTTAATGAATTCAATAAGGTTCCTGTGCAGGGGGCTTCAGACAGATGGCATATTGCAAATGGCCAGCTACGTTCCTCCGTGAGCGTGAGGGAAGCCAAAGGAGTGTGTAGAAGGACCACTTAGATGTTTCAACCTCAGCATCGAAATATTTGGGAGGACACGGACATGTATGAGCATTCCTGAGAAGGGGCACCTGGGTGGTTCAGTCGTCAAGCGTCTGCTTTCGGCTCAGGTCATGATCCCAGGATCTTGGGATCGAGTCCCGCATCGGGCTCCCTGCTCCCCAGGAAGCCAGCTTCTCCCTCTCCCACTCCCCCTGCGTGTGTTCCCTCTCTCGGTGTCTCTCTCTCTCTGTCAAGTAAATAAAATCTTAAAAAAAAAAGAAGGTAAAGCAAGAAAAGATGAACTGACACGACATACTTCTCTCCAGATCACCCCTTCATTTTCTCCTACCACAGAGAGAAAGCTGCATGCATGTAGTTACCCCATCGCCTCTAGATGGCAGTCAAGGAAAGGAAAGATAAAATTCTCCCATCTAATGGGGGAGACCTGCAGAAACGAATAAAGGTAGGATTAAAGCTCAAAAACAAGTAGCATTTTTTTTTAAATATGGCATCATAAGACTAAACAGGTAAAATGCATAGAAAAAACTAGAACATGGAATTCTTGCATATAGCACAGAACCAATTCTTGAGGAGAAATCCCATTCAAAGCTACTTAGAATTCTAAAACTATAGGAAATACATAAATCACTCAGGATACATCTTTGATACTTCACAGTTACAATGCCAATATTTATGTCTCACTTTATGCAATAAATGCCATTCTGGTAGGTGACTCCTAACGTCCCTCTAAATTCTAAAATTCTCTGAAGATACTCCTGAAAAGTATAAGCAATTCAGTTTTTGCAATTTGATTCACATTTTCTTATAGATTTTAACACAGCCTTCTTGTTGATTGTTCCGCTCTGCCTAGCCATCCGTAACCCTTTGGAACTCATATCTGAAATAAGATCGGTGATATTTCCTCCATCCATTCCTTTGTGGGAGAACCTGTTTGAATCTGTCTCCTTCCCTGGGCGGTGGCCACTCTGGACACCGTGCCCTCAAGAGTCTGGAGCCTAACACAGGTGCTGGGTGGACTGTGTTCACTGCAATGAGGGACCTGTGTGTCATGGGTCCTTAAATGGGGCAGCAGATGTGCAAGGATGGGCCCCAGGATGCTCAGATGCAGAGGGCGTGAGCGCAGGCTTGCTGTCCAGTAGCACTCAGCCCCCACCACTTGAATCCACTTCCCCAGAGACACCTGGAGTGCAGAACTTGGTGGGGACAGGCGCTAAGGCCAAATGGCTCTTGGAACCAATATCCAAAGAAAAGAAGCCAGACCTCATATCCAAGGACAGCCAAAATTGAAGCAAGCCAGCAACCCAACTGCAGTAAAGGAATCTGGCAAACACAGGACCAACTCTCCAAAGGACAAACTTCCAGCTTATATGGATGAATTTCTTCCTGGCAGCGTGCCCACTTAAAACTTTACTGATATGCAGTTCAAAGAGGAAAAAAAAGTGTGTTCAACAGTCCAAAGTGTTTATTATTGAAAATTCTTTTCTTAAAAAAAAAAAAATAAGGCTCTTTCACAAAAACCTAAATTCACAGGGTTGGAAGAAATCACCTTGTCTACTCTGAACCTCTAGGCAGAGCAGCTCTTAAGGCATGCCAAAACCAACTGTCCCCTGCCCCCTGACCAAAGACTCCTGCTTTTTTCCCTTCACTGTTAGCACCTTCTTGTTAATGCTCAACCGTGAATTGAGACAGATCCAGATTCAAATGGCGATGTGAGAGGAAGCAAGCTACCTTGCCTCCCAGATCTGTGCTTTCTACGTTTGTAACATGAGCATTAGAACACACACCCATTAGAAGTGTTGCAAGGCTTGCATGAAATATATGTAAACAATTACACATGTTGCTTGGCCATTATAGCTAATCAATAAATATCTGGTTCCTTCTGTTCCTTCCTCCTGGTGGGGAAATGGCTGGGTTATCATAATCACTGGGGACGTACTATTGAAATTTAATGGTCTGGGTGTCACCAACTTGGCGTCCCTGTGTCAGTCCACATTTCAGGGGTTCATCCCTGGTGATTCCAAGCAGAGGGCTGTGCAATCCACCCATCCATTAGGTCACAGTTGCACCATTATGGGGATTTAAAAATAAACTCTGTGGGGCGCCTGGGTGGCTCAGTCCGTTAAGCAGCTGACTCTTAATTTCAGCTCATGTCATGATCTCAGGGTCATGGGATCGAGCCCGCAATAGGTTCCGCTCTCAGTGGGGAGTCTGCTTGAGGATTCTCTCTCTCCCTCTGCCCCTCCTCAAATAAATTCATAAATCTTAAAAAAATAAACTTTGCGTGAAGGAGGTTATAGTATCCATTCATTTGGGGAGTTAAAACAAGGTACTACATTTATTTTCAAGCAGGCATTGGGTCTGATAGGCAGAGGCAAACTTGCAAAACCACAGCAGCTGCAAAAGCTCGGTGCAGGGCTCCCCTCAGCTTCCTCCCGTGTGCATGGATCTGCAGGAGCAGCCCTTCGCTCGGAGGGTCCCAGCAGCTGCGGGGACACTCTCAATGCACCCATGGTGTCAGGCCTGGGTTCTTAGCAGCAACCAGCTTTGAGTGAGGTCCAGATGTATGGTGTTCCCCACTGGGCCCCAGGGGAACCCCCTGGCGTACCCCATTCACCTGAACTTTCTTTCCCTCCAGCTGCAGGCCCTGAGAGAAGCCAATCCTCTGTCTCTCACTGCCTCTACTAGCAAGGGAAAGACCACTGGGCAGCCCAGGGCCGAGTTCCATGCTGCCCAGGGACAGTCCCAGAGGGGTGTTCACTTCCCCATTCACCCTCTTCCATTTCCCTACCACTACAGCTGTCAGACTCAGCAGATACTTATACTGAACCACACAGTATTTGGGACATACTTATACTGAAAAAATGATACGCTATTTATTTGAAACTCCAATTTCATTAGACTCTGTTTCATCTGGCCGCCCTAGTCCTGATGCCTCCCCCCCACCCCAGGTGAGCGGTGAGAGGAAAGTCTGGGAGGCCATGGGGAAGGAGGGGTGGTGGGAGAACCTGGCTCAGAGTGTGGCCAGGACAGGAAAGGGCTGCCCTCCGGGGCTGGCTACTCTTTCATCCCCAGGACAAAGCTTGCCCCACCCTCTGAGGGTTAGGAGTTAAGAAAATATTTAGAGTTAAG
The DNA here is from genome assembly GCF_002201575.2 of Neomonachus schauinslandi. NCBI lineage: Eukaryota > Metazoa > Chordata > Mammalia > Carnivora > Phocidae > Neomonachus > Neomonachus schauinslandi. The sequence continues at coordinate 110,980,919 of NC_058407.1, read as the reverse complement.
AAAATGTAAATATGTCTTTCTATGCTGATGGTCTCCAGGGTCATTCCATTTTAAAGTGAAAGAAACAGAGAGAAGCACACAACCCTTCTGACTTCAAGGTAATCCTTGCATTAAGCCTCTGAGCTCCCCGATAACTATAGCTGGTCACAGAATCAGAGTTAACAGGAGCTTAGAGGTCACCTGTGGGGCCATCTCATGCTCCAGGTGGGCAAACCCAGGCCAGAGAAGCAAGGAACTTGCTCTTGACCCCCAGAGCATTGTTCTTTCCAGGCTGCTGTATCAATAAGACAGCAAGGGACGAGGATCTGGATTATAGCCACAGTGAGTGGGATAGTCAGCCCCTACATCTCCTGAGAACTCAGAGTCACCCTGAGAAGTTAGGAGTTGATGTATCACTGAGAAAACTCTGCATACTGGGCAGTAATGTTATTGGCAAATCTGGATCTCTTTTTTTTTTTTTTTTTTTTTTTTTTTTTAAAGATTTTATTTATTTATTCATGAGAGACAGAGAGACAGAGGCAGAGGGAGAAGCAGGCTCCCTGCGGAGCAGGGAGCCCGATGCGGGACTCGATCCAGGGACTCCAGGATCATGACCTGAGCCGAAGGCAGTCGCTTAACCAACTGAGCCACCCAGGCGCCCCAAATCTGGATCTCTTGAAGGTGGAACCGGGGGTTGTGAGAATAGATGAAAGTCTTTGACTCTCAGGTTTTCTCAAAGCCAAGGGTCTTGTGACCTAAAGGTATAAGACTTGTGTGCAATATTTATGACAAGACACGTATACCCTCTTGTGAAATAATAGAAAATAGAAAATATTGGCCTCTGCCCACCTCCCACACCCCGGTCCTGGCACAGGGCTACTAAAACCCTTATAATTTCCTAAGTGATGAGAATACCCAGAACATCTTTAATTCTACTATTTGGTCTTTGACCCCGATTCCTGACACAGGACTTCTAAATCCCTTGTGATTCCCTGGGTGGTAGCGGTGCCTTTTGTTCTAACGAGGTGACTCTTGATGGGCCCCTGGATGGGAGCTGGTCACCAGAAAGACCAAGCCATGATTAGAAGCTTAGAACTTTCAGCACCACCACCCCCCATTTTCCAGAAAGGGGAGAGGGGCTGGAAATGGAGCTAATGATCAATCATGCCTATGTGATGAAGCCTCCATAAAAATCCCCAGAGTACATGGTTCGGAGAGCTTCTGGAAGCTGGAAGAACAATGTGTCTGGCCAGGACATGGAAGCTCTCACCCCTTCCCACACACCTTTCCCTATGCATCTCTTCCATCTGGATGTTTATCCATATTCTTTACTGTACCCTTTCATAATAAACAGGTAAAGAGTCAGTAAACCGCTTCCCTGAGTTCTGTGAGCCATTCTAGCAAATTCATCAAACCCAAGGAAGGGTCTGTGGGAACCTCCAAACCATAGCTGGTCAGTCAGCAGCACAGATGACCACCTGGATTTGCGACAGGCATCTGAAGTGGGAAGACAGGGGAGTCTTGTGGAACTGAGCTCTCACCCTGTGGGATCTGACCTTATGTCTAGGTAGATAAGTGTCAGAACTGATTTAAATTGTGGGACACTCAGCTCATGTTTCAGATGGCTTGATGTGGGGGCGGAAAAACTCATGCGGTGTCAAGAGTGTTGAAGTGTAACCGTAGTGTGAGAGTTAAGGAAAAATGCAGGAGGAAGAAGGAGGTTTTTTCTACTCACCTCTGCTAGCAATAGTTAGGGTCCCCTCAACCTTGAACTAATCCCTAGAGGGGCTGAGCACTCCCCTGGGGGCAAACTTACGACATTGCATTTTCTAGAACCTAAGCAGGTATCTCAACATTCTTTGTTCGAGGGCAGGTGGGGGGGGGGGACTGTCCTGCGCATTTTAGGATGTTCGAGAGCATCTCTACCTATTCAAAGCCAGTGGCAAACCCCTCCCACGCTGTGACAATGAAAAATGTCTCCAGATATTTCCAGATGTCCCCTGGGGACCAAATCGCCTCCCTACACTACTGAGGAGCCCGGATCTGCAGCACCAGACCCCATCCTCTGTGGGCTGGTGGCCTCACCATTCCTGCCACGTGTCCTTTAATCATCAACTACACACACTTGGTTGAATCCCACCAGAGAGTGTGACAGTGATAGTCTTCAGCCAACACTCAAGCCTAAAAAGTCCAGTTGTCAGGACCAACACCCAGATGTGACCAATGAGACAAGATTATCTCAGTGGATATGTCTGCATACACCCCCAAAACCTTTAAATCAGGCAAACCCACACACTCACACCACTGGCCCTTGAAAGCAGGTGCTGCTTGAAGCAGTCGTCTCTGACCTCCTGGAGCATTTCCATCTCCTTGGACCCGGGACACCTGCTCGGCATCCCTCCTGTGTAACTGCTCCTGGCCTTTTGTTTGGGTAACTCTCTGAACAATCCTTCTAGCTTCTAGACTCCTGCATCCCTTTAACTCAGGTGACAGACTCCTTCCTCCAATCTGACCCAGTCTCTCACTGCTCCCCAGGGAGGCAGGGGTCCCTGAGGATTCAGATAGTTTCAGGAGCTATCACGACTACCCCGGTTTGCCCAGAAGTTTCCATTTCTGGTCACCGGGTGAATAAATCCAGAAGAACATTCCAAGCCTCTCTCTTAGCCTCTTCTCACTCAGAGCCAAAGGAAGAGGAAAGCAGCTAGCAGAGGAAGAATGAGGGGTAGAGCATGAAAGGAATCTTTATTTTGTGTTGTGTTCCACCAAGACCCATTAGGGTGAGCAGTAACCCATGCTAATGGGCCTTAGTCAGGAAAGCAGTACTTGCCCGAGGACAGGGAAACTAAAAGAAAAACAAGCAGAAATTTCGTGGAAAGCCCATGGGTGAGACTAGATTAAGTGGATCTGGTGTAAACTGTCTCCCAGGCCCTGTTTCTTTTCTCTTGTGTGGCAGTGGGAAGTCACACATTCGCAGAAGCCAGTCACATCCCCACGGCCAGGGATCTTTGAGAGCTGCAGGGGCGGAGGCAGATGGCAGAAGGGGAAGGGAGCAGCCCCCAGCTGGGAGAGGGGGGGCAAATCCTAACCTTGGAGTTGGTGAGATGGCATCTCTGTAGCCAGAAACATTTTGAAGATGTTTTTGCAAAGCTGGTGTACTTCATTCGTGGTGAGAGACAAAGGGCCTTTCTGACTCATACGAATTCTACTGGGGTTGAGTGACCTGATTGTTAAAAGAGATCTCAGCTAAGACAATCAAGAAGGTTCCAATAGTTAATCACTCATGAGGCTCCCAAAGTGCCAGGCTGCCTGATGAGAGCACACACTGTCTTGCCCTGATGGCTGTCATCAAGCCCTGGAGCAAGAATTGCGACAATTTGATTTTACAGATACCTCCGTCCGTGGACATGGGCTAGGAACAGTGAAGGAGCTTCCTGCGTCAACTGCTACCACCTCAGGCCTTCAGAAATGTGGCCGTGCTGTGGCCTGAGGTATGCAGTCAGTCTTAGTCTGTTTGGGCTGCCATAACAAGAGGACCGTAATCCGGGTGGTCTAAACAATAAGCATTTATTTCTCACAATCCTGCAGCCTAGAAAGTTCGAGACTAGAGCACAGAAGACTCTGCCTCAGGAAAACCGGCTTCCTGGTTCACAGATAATGTCTTCTCTCTGTGTCCTCACATGGCAGACCAGGGAAAAGAGCTCTCTGGGGTCTCTTTGATAAGGGCGCTGGTCCCATTCATGAGGGCTCCCCACTTCTGACCCAATCACCTCACGAAGGCCCCACATCTCAACATCACCACATTGGGGGTGAGGATTTTAACACTGAATTTGAGGGGATCATAAATATTCAGTCTTCTGTACAATCCTACCTTTATTCCTGCACATTCTCTGGAGTAGGGTCAGTCATACTTGGGTACAAGGAAATGTCCGTTTAGTTTGGTGAGGCAACTGGATGTATTCTGAAGGTTCAGACGTTTCTGATTTCTAAGCTCACACCTGCACTGTGATGCAGACTCTAGGTGGTAGGCCTCCCTTCTTTCTGTCTTCATAAATCCTACACGGTTAGACCCTGGCTATCCCTCCCCCTCCCCCTTGCCCATTCTTCTGTCCACACTGGACGCTGCCCCTGTTCCTGCCTGAGGGCCTTTGCTTGCTGGAACATTCCTCCTCCATATAGCCCCAGGGTCACTCCCATAAACCCTTCTGATTTTGTTCAATGAGGCTTCCTCTGGACACTCTTTCATTTGTCTCTCTCCCCTACTAGAACGCAAGTTCTATAAGGGAAGAGGTTTTTGTCTCTTTCATTCAGTAAGTAGGACCATGCCTGGTACATAGTAAGTGTTAATAAACATTTGTTGTTGTATGACTAAATGTCACTCAGTCATTGTTCCTTCGGATGACGGGATTCTGATAAAATTTCCTCCACCTACTTTCCCAAGGACACTGCTGTTTCTCAAGAAAGGAAACTGAGTTACTGATATGCGGGTGGAATTTTCTCTAATTTCCTGCATGGCTATGGAGTCTTTTCTGTTTTTCATATTTCCTCATCCATTCATTAGAGAACCAGAAAGTCAGTGCCTGAGGATATCATTTTACTCAGAAAAAGGGTCTTTTATCTTTAACCAAAATTCCTCTCCTGACTGTTCACATCTACACAGAACTCAAACAGAGCCTTTATATGATTACTAAGATGCCAAGTATATGACAAATCTACTAGATGATTGATTCTGAGCTTAAGCCATTGCTTGTTAGAAAAGGGAAATCTCCTACTTGCCTCAATATTTGATATCAGAGTCAGTAGGAGGAAGACAGCATGTAGGCACCAAACACTGACAGAAAACTGAAACAAATCCATCGTTAATGTTCATCACATGATATCTGAAACCATAGTTTTCTTACTAGGAAACATGAAATGTAAATAGTCGAAGAAGTCTTCAGAGTGAGATAGTTCTAAAACTCCACATGTTAGTAAAAGGGAGTGTTTGAAAAATGATTATTGTGTTACATTGAATCGTTCTCTTTCTTTTTGTCAAGAAAACCACCTACCCAACTTCTTTTTACCAGAACAAAAGGGAACATGCGGAGGGACAGCTAAAAGCTGAGAAGTCACTTGACTAGGTCTCCATTGTCCTTGAGTAAAAAGATTTGCTCTCCAGTAACTGGCTGTGTCCCAGCAAAAATCTATAGGCCTCAGGGGAACCCTCTTATACTGTTGGTGGGAATGCAAACTGGTTCAGCCACTCTGGAAAACAATATGGAAGTTTCTCAAGAAGTTAAAAATAGAGATACCCTATGACCCAGCAGCTGCACTTCTAGGTATTTACCCCAAGGATACAAATGCAGTGATCCGAGTTGGCACCTGCACCCCAATGTTTATAGCCGCAATGTCCTCAATAGTCAAACCATGGAAAGGGTCCCGACGTCCAACAACAAAGGAATGGATAAAGATGTGGTATATATATACAATGGAATATTACTCAGCCATCAGAAAGGATGAAATCTTACCATTTACGTCGACGTGGATGGAACTGGAGGGCATTATGCTGAATGAAATAAGTCAAGCAGAGAAAGGCAATTATCATATGGTTTCACTCATATGTGGAATAGAAGAAATAGTGCAAAGGATCATAGGGGATGGGAGGGAAAACTGAATGGGAAGAAATCAGAGAGGGAGACAAACCATGAGAGACTCTTAACTCTAGGAAGCAAACTGAGGGTTGTTGGAGGGGACATGGGTAGGGGAATGGGGTAATTGGGTGATGGGCATTAAGGAGGACATGTGATATGATGAGCACCGGGTGTTATACGCAACTGATGAATTACTGAACTCTACATCTGAAACTAATGATGTACTATATGTTGGCTAACTGAATTTAAATTTATTTATTTTTTGAAAGATTTTATTTATTTATTTGACAGAGAGAGAGCAAGAGAGGGAACACAAGCAGGGGGAGTGGGAGAGGGAGAAGCAGGCTTCCAGCTGCGTGGGGAGCCCGATGTGGGGCTCGATCCCAGGCCCCTAGGATCATGACCTGAACCGAAGGCAGATGTTTAACAACTGAGCCACCCAGGCGCCCCTGAATTTAGATTTTAAAAAAAATTGTGGGCCTTAGTTTCCTCATTTGAAAAATTTGGGAATTGGATCTCTAAGGTCCTCTTAAGTCTACAAGTTTTTATTCTGAATTTCTCTCTATCACTGATACTAGAACAACCTCCCCCCTCCCCAGCACACACACACACACACACACACACACAAACAAATGTTCTGCATCCCACCCCACTCCTCCCTGGGTTCCTACAGAATTTGCAGATATCACTGGCTCTGACTTGCTTACTGCACATTGGTGTCCCAGGCATGAATGCTGCAAGATCTACCTCACAGGACTAAGTCTGTCACTACAATGTATATAGTTTAAGTCTTTCTTCGTATTAGCACATCATTCACAATTCCCTCCCCACTCCCCCCCCCACCCCGAGTTTGGCTTTATTGCGAATAGCCCTCCCCACCTGGATAGGCAGAGAAGTGTAAGCAGTGAAACTCTAATGCTCATCCTGGGAGGAGGGTCATCTGGTTGCCCTTTCTGAGGGCCCAGGAGAGAGTGACACGTACACTGGCCAATCAGCATCTGCAGCTCTCAGCATCTTGACAGGGATTCTGCTGGAGCCTCTTTAAGGGTATCAATGTTTCAGGAGAAGGGGCCAGACTAAGCTCCTAGGGAACCTGCCTTGGAAACATGGCAGGTAAGATTTGCACTCCTAATCACAGAAGTGGGTGTCATAAGTTCAAAGATGCAAAGAAAAGAATGCCATCATGTAGGCCAAACTGGTGAGGCAGATCAGAGATATCCAATGGAGACCTCCACTCCAAGGCTGAAGGAAGCTCATCTGAGAACCTCCTTTGTACTTCCCTTTTTGCCCATTCCCAAATCCAATCTCAATGCTATAGAGGCCAAGCGCAGGCAGCCCCAAGAAGGCCATGAACATTATTTTGTGTTAAAAGCAATCAAGACCCATCAGATTCAGGAAAAGGTCTTTACCTCCCCCTCAACTGCCTGCTTATACCACCAGGAAGAGAGCTATTAACACAGAGTCCTCTTTACCTAGGAAACTTATCTATATAGTAGGGCAAACTTTGTTTCCCAAACATCTCCTCTCACCTTCTTGCTAATGGTCTGTCTCCCCTTTGTATCCTCAGACCCTACCCCCTCCTTAGCTCATATAAGCACCATGTTGCCTCACTGTCTTTGGAATTTCCACATCTGTGTGGATTCCCTGTACATTCGCTATTAAATTTGATTTTCTCCTGTTGATCTGTCTCATGTCAATTTGATTCTTAGTCCATCTAAAAGGACCTTGTAGAGTAGAGGAAATTCTTCCTCCCCAACACCACTAAAAATGCTCGGAAACCTAAAGTCATTTCTGTACCAACATATCAACACTAATAATTAAACTCACATACATTAGATACATAAATACTCTGTTGCATTTTCCAGGACCACTTATATTCACAGAACATTGAGGCAATTTCAGGAAAGGATACATTTTTCTCTGTAGTAATTATATGTAATCCTAATCCCACATGCCTTCATGAACAAGATTTTATTTGGTTTAGTAGAAATTTATTTCAAGAAAACAAAACACCCAGCACCTTGTACACACTCAAGCCACGTTCATTCCCCTTTTCACATTACAACTGGGTGTCTCAAACTTTAACGTAACTAGGTAACACCTGAGATCATGTTAAGATGTGGATTCTGATTCCACAGGTCCGGGGTAGACCCCAGAGTCTGCATTTCTACCAAGCTCCCAGATGATGCTGATGCTCTTGGTCCATGCACTGCACATAGAAGAGCAAGGAGTCAGGTTGTGCCTATGTAATTTGATGTGATTTTAGGTGTTAAAAAGAAAACCACAGGCCCAACATGGAATCACATAGACCAGGTCACTAAACAGGGGTTTAATATTTAACAAAATAGCAGTTTCAACCTCTCCCAGACATGTTGTCTTACTAGTCTGTCAGCAATTCTCTGCTCAGCACCAATGAGGCCCATCTGCCACAGGGCCCCACCATCCCTCATAGGAAGATGGAAGATGAGGTGATCTATATGACAAGACCCCCCAAAGGAAAGTGACCTTACCTGAAACAATCTTTTCTTTCCTTTGCTAGTAACTTCTTTGCCCCATCCTCCCTCCTATAAAAACTTTTCATTTTGTACAACTCTGCAGAGCTTCTTTGCTTGCTAGATGGGATGCTGCCTGATTCCTGAATCACTTAATAAAGCCAATTAGATCTTTAAATGTCCTCGGTTGAATTATGTCTTTTAACATAGGCCTTGCCCAGCTGCTGTCAGTTTGGCTTAAGATCTCAGCACTCAGTTTTCTGGCTTTGAGTGCTCCCTGCTAACTAATCTAATTGGCCAATTAGCTAGAAATTGCTAATAGAGTCCTGTCAGGGAGGTCTACACTACTGGACCTAAATGTGACTTTACCCAAACTCCCAAGAGGAGAATGATTTCAGCCCCAGCTCAGTGAGACCCCTTTGTTCACAGAGATGCTCTGCCGTTGAAAGTGGTGAAGGAGGCCCCACCAGGAATTATAGGATGGTACAGACTTAACTTTCCCATAATTCATCCCACATCTTCTCTCCAGCCTCTGATTTTTGCTGAGACCCACAATCCCCAAGGAACACAAGCTCTCTTACCCCCAACCCACTGTAGCCAGAATTCAGAAATCCTTAGGGAGCCTAAGATGCATGGGTTTATTTGATTCATTATGGGTTTTGAAAATTAAAATAATTCCAAGTGCATATGCCAGACAAAAGGGATCATTAGATATAAACCAGGGCAAACTTCTTGTGCCAGGAAGTAAGGAAAACTCAAAGAATGATGGGAATATATCAAAAGGATACAGGAGCTAGTTTGGGGCTCCCGATAGTAACCCCATTTTCTAGTTCCTATATTTGATGATTTGACATCTGGGGCCTTGCTGACCCTGGAGGGACTGTCCCTCTGGGGGTTAGCTAATCCCTAAACACAGTCCTTGACTCATCTTTTCACATGCAAACCAAGCATTCCAGAGCCCACACCCCAACCTCTTCCTCTATTTGGCTTCCACGCTCAAGGCCATTCTTTGCCTGCCCTAATCACCCCAGGACCAAGTATTAGACAACTGGGGATTGCCTCTTTGCCCTGGGACCTGCTGAAATTATTCAAACTAGCCAATTTTAAGCCTGCCTACCCTTCCTTGCCCATTCTATCCCATGGAAACTACAATAAAGGCCCCACATTTTCCCCTCACTTCCTCTGCCTCCTGACTGACCCTGGTACTTTCCCCTGTGTCCCTGTGTAGCATGCTATGCCTCCTGTTTCTAGGCATCTGTGCATATAAAAAGTGTCTCCCTGCATGACAGTCATTTTTGTGTGTGATGTTTTCATACTTGACTAAAACCACCCTGGGTATCCTTAAAACATTCCCACTGGCCAAAGTGGGGACAATTTGAACATCAATTATAATCCATTACATACACCCCATTAGTTCATATTGATAATAATGAATAAATGAACAGAGAAGTTAATGGGGAAAAGGGAAAGCTCTTCCTTATGGTAGAGTGCCAGCCAATGAATGTAGAAGGGATGAGGGAATCAGAAATGCACTAATACTAAATGCTGAAGCTAGCGGGTGAAGGTCTGATATGAACAGGGTATGTATATGTTCTCAAAGTATCTCCCTGTAAGTTACTTATTAATTAGTAACTTTATAGAATAGAAACTGGCAGACACCACCTTAACTCAGAAGGAAGTCCACCAAATGGTGGATACTGATGAAGCAAGCAAGAGGCCATGAGAAGCTTAGAAAAATCTGTAAGAAAGGTCACATCAATAAGGACTTTAAAAGAAAAAAAGATTTATTTATTTCAGAGAGAGAATGTAAGAGAGAAACTCAAGCAGACTCCATGCTGAGCGTGGGGCTCAGTCCCACGACCCTGGGATCATGACCTGAGCCGAAATCAAGAGTGGGACACAACCAACTGAGCCACCCAGGTGGCCCTCCATAAGGACTTTTAACTACACTTTTGAAAAGAGCAGAAAATCAAATTAAACAGAGGATCTTTTCCCCTGAAACTCCTGCTGGTTGAATATTGATGCCCAAGCAGGTTGCAACAGGGTGGGATGAGCTAAAATTACTTGTCATTTGGGTAATTCTGTCATTTCCGAAGTACTTGCCCAAGTATGATCTCACTTGATGCTATTTTTCACAGCAATTCTGTGATCAAGATATTGTTATCTCCTATTTTACACATGAGCAAACTAAACCCAGAGACAAGTGACTTGCCCAAGGTCATAAAACAGAGCCACAACCTGGCCCATGTTGTTCGCCTCCCTCCCACCCTGCATTGTCACCTGTACCCACTAGCACCATCTGTGTCCTTGGAAAACTGCCAGGTGACTCCACATTACAAAGGGAAATGTCCTTGAGGGGGTAAGAAAAACATTTTCATATTTTCTTTTAAATCGCATTTCATAAGTACACTTAAACTGGATCACTGTGCTCCTTCTGGTAAAATTCCTGAAAATAAAAACAAATTTCAGGAAAGTAAATTAACAGAGGGGTGTGTGTGTGTGTGTGTGTTTTAATGCTTGTCAAGTGAAATGTGAAAGACTAAAACACCAAAGAGATGAATTTCCATCCATCTGGAAAAGCCAAGGAGACAAATACCATCATCCCCCACCACCACTTCTGTCTTCATGCACACACAGGCCTTCATCAATGCTGTTTTCCATGTCTTCTGCTCCATGTACATGACAAGAGTTGGTAGAAAATCAATACTCCTAGAATGCTATCTTTGTCTCTTCAGATTGCTGTAACAGAATACCAGAAATTGGTTTTACAACAATAGAAACTTATTTCTCCCAGTTACGGAGGCTGGCAAATCCAAGATCAAGGCACCAGCAGATTTGGAAGGAGAGTCACTTGCTCATAAACGGCCTTCTTCTCTCTGTCCTCACATGATGGAAGGGGCAAAAAAGCTCTCTGAGGTCTCTTTCTTAAGGACACCAATCCCACTCAAGACAGTTTCACCCTTACAACTTAATCACCTCCCAGAGGCCCACATCCAGATACCATCACTCTGGGGATTAGGTTTCCCATGTGAATTTTGGTGGGACTCCAACTTTCAGTCCATAGCAGATACTTTTCCTGGTTGTCCTCATGGTTCCTATCAATCACAGAGCAATCACTTGTTTTCCAGAATTAATGCCTTGGTTTCTTTTGTTTCTTTTAAACACTCTGTATTTGTAATTTTGAGAAATCCAGAAAATACCAGAAAAGTCAAAATCATTTAATAAACATCATTTATATCATTTAATATAAAAATAAAAATATCATTTAATATAAAAATCATTTCATAAACATCCTTAAGCCTATTTACCCTGAACTGACTACTGTTAAATTGTTGATATTTCTTTCAATCTTTCTTTTTTATAAAAAAAGTAAAATAAAATAACAATACCATAGATAAAACAGAAGTTCCTTTTGTTGTTCTCCAGCTAAATTTCTTCCCCTTCACCTACAAAAAGTGAATCCCACATGAATTAATTTATAAAATATTGTACATGCATATTTATGTGCTTAAATAGCATATATTATTGTTTATTATCCACTACTTTATCGAGAAAAGATAAAGATGTATAAATCTTTGCAGTTCTGAAATCTTTCTGGCTAAAATTGAATTCTTTTATTTCTTCCCAACATAAATAAAACTCCATTAGGTGAGTAATGATGATAATCGTGTGTGTGTTTATAGAAATTGTATATGTATTTACAATGTGTGTATATATTTATATATATTTATTTATATATTATATATTATAATCATATATTGTATTATGTATTATATATTATGTTTATAAATTCAATACCTTTGTTGGCTACCCATCTCTCTTGCCCCTGGGAACACCCTTTCCTCTCACTATCTCCATAGATCTCTGTAATCCAGGACTCCCTGTCTACCTTTTTGAACTTTCTGCCCATTAAAGTGACTAGACTCACCTGCTTCTGATGGTTAAGTGCTGCACCTGGCCTCTGCTACTGTAGCCTTTGTCCCTATTATTACTGTAGACTCCAGTTCTATGACAGCATCTCCTACCATCAGCTCTGGCCCACATCCTCCTCTGAGAATGTCAATAGTACTGGGGCTCCCCCTGGAAGTTATCCCTTGTTGCCTTGGTAAATTAGTCCTGCTGAGGGACACGTCTGACTGAGTAACAGACCCATCTAACGTGCTCAGTTCTCTGGGTCTTCCTTCACAGTCTGCCTTGAGAACTTCAGATATCTGTGCTTACCTAAAGAGGGCCATCACTTTTTCCAAGCTACCAACAGTCACATGAGAACTGGACCCAAGGAACATAGAAAAGATCTTTAAAGGGTTTCAGAGAGAAAAAAAAAACAAAACAGGTTATATGCAGAACACGAATCTGAATGGCATCAGATTTTTTAACAGCCAAACTGGAAGTTAGGTTCTAAGCAATGCCTTCAAACTTCTGATGGAAAAAAAAAAAAAAAATACTCTTTCAATATAGAATTCTAAACTCAGCAAAACTACGAATTAAATGTGAAGACATTTTCAGACATTTAAAATCTCAAAATTTGCCCTTTTTAAAGAAGCTACCTATTATGAATTGGATGTTTGTGTCCAACACCCAAAATTCATATTTGAAGCCCTAAATCCCCAATGTACTAGTACTTAGAGGTGAGACCTTTGGGAGGTGATTAGGTTTAGATGAGGTCCTGAGAGTGGAGCGCCCACAATGGGATTAGTGTAATAAGAAGAGGAAGACCAGAATGCCCTCTCTCCTTTGCTCTCTCTCTCTGTCCCTCTCTCTACCTCCTATGTGAGGACACAGTAAGAAGACAGCCATAGGCAAAACAAAAAGAGGGCCCTCACCAAGAACCAAATCTGCCAGCACCTTGATCTTGGATTTCCAACTTCCCGAATTATGAGAAATGAATGTTTGTTGTTTAAGCCACCCAGTCTATGGTATTTTATACTGCAGCCCACACTAAAACATTACCCCGATACGTGCTCTACTGTGATGAGACTATACCAAGAAAGAGGAAAACGGTGGCATTCAGGAAATAAGGAATCCATCCCAGGAAATAAGGCAGGGAATTCCCAAAGAGCTTTGGAGGGCTCCAGGAGGGATGTGTACAGAGGATCTGACTATTTGAGAGAACTGACTATTTGAGAGGATTGACCAGGTAGAAACTGTTTTTGAGAAGCATTTTGTAGAGTTGCTCAAGTGTACAAGATTTAACCAAGGAGTCAAAGAAACACATGCAATTTTTAAAAATTGAGTCAATTATTAACTCCAAGAAAAACAAAAATTACATAAAAGGTTAGCTTGACTCATGTGAAATTGCCATTTTCATAGGTCAAAATGAACAGATACTGAATGGTGTAACCTGACATAATCAGAGGGAATTACTCAGCTATCCAGTGATCAACTTTTACTTATTTAAAATTTTGAAAAAAAAATTCAGCATGTTGATTTAAACAAAAATCGTGACATAACTATGTGGGGGATAGAAGGGAACAGAAAAATGACTCAAATCCCCAACTACCATGACTGGAAGTCAGAACAATGCATAATGTCTAAAATGTATGAATGAGTAAAGAAAGAGCAGAAAATAAATTGAGAGGATTCAATGTTTGAATATGAGTTGACTTTTTAATTATGTGCATGTATTGCTGTGATCAAAATTGACTTTTAAAAAAGAAATGACCGTCTCATAGTTGGGCTAAGATAAACACATCAGTGCTTCCCACCACAGGACGGAAGAGGTTGTGTCTCATACACCAAGGGTCTCATGCTGCGAAGTTCAGAGGCGGGAGAGTGCCCGTCATGCCCCCACCCTACCAGGGGTCAATTCCACAACCAGATTCAAGCCTCAGCAGTTCTGCTCCCCATCACAGCTTGGCCATAATCCAGCAAAGTGGTTTTTCTATTGAATTGGGAGGGGTCTCTGACGGATGAGAAGGTTCTCATAAGACCAACATCTAATGGCTGAGGTCAAGTGTACTTCACCTTAACTCCATCTCTGAATGACAGATGCTTCCAACCTTTGGGGGAGATGGTTTGCTGCCATTCTGAAGATTGAAGAAGTTCATCAATACAGTAGGTGGTTCTCCCTTATTCATGGTTTCTCCTTCCACTGTTTCAGTTCTCCGTGGTCAACTTTGGTCTGGAAGCAGATGATCCTCTTCCTGAGGTATGGTGGGAAGGTCAGTAGTAGCCTCATGCTCTGCCATTCACTTCACTTCATCTCATCACGTAGGCATTTTATCAGCTCACTTCACGCTGAGGAGGGTGAGTATAAGACAATAAGATATTTTGAAAGAAAGAGACTACGTTCACATAACTTTTATTTCAGGATATTTTTACAATTGTTCTATTCTATTATTAGTTATTGTTAATATCTTACTGTGACAAATTTATAAATTAAACTTAATTACAAGTATGTATGTAGAGGAAAGAACATGTATATATGAGGTTTGGTAATATCCTCGGCTGCAGGCATCTGCTGGGGTCTTGGAATGTATCCTGCACAGATAATGAGGGACTACTGTAATGAATGATTGTCCTTTAAATAACTCATGCAACATCCACCAGAGGAGGCAGGCTTTTTTCCCTTTGTATAGGAAGCTAAGTTTCTGATATTTCTGGTGTAAGTTATGGAGATGGTAGAGAGGTTTCCTTTGAGGTATTGGAAGGTGAGCTAGATGCATGTTGACCCAGATCAGTGTGCAAACCCTTTGCTCCAGCCAGCAAGGTCTTCTTTCTGTCCCTGAGAACACCACAGTGGTCTTGCCACTCACTTCCCTATTATGTCCGTGTTGTTTGCCATGCCTGGAGTGCCTTCCCCTTCTGTCTCCTTACCTAAATGTTCACTGTCCTCAGGAGATTTTGTAACACCATGGCTTAAGGTTTTAGATTTTTATCAGACCTGGGTTTAGACATACAAAACAAATAACCTTAATCTCCTGGAGCCTCAATTTCCTCCTTCATAAAACGGCAATAATAACTGGAGCTACATCGTTTGGTTATTCTGTTGAGTAATATATGTGCTGTATCCAGGAAGTGCTCAATAAACAGCAGCTACTTTTAAGTAAATCTTTCTTTATAGAAGTTGAGGATGAGAACAAACATTAAGGAGGGCATCCTTCCTTTGTAGATTGAAGCCCAGAGGTTTAAGGATCACCCAGCACAACTGGCCCTAGAGTCAGGTCCAGTGGCACCCTGTGCAGCCTCTGCTTCTCCCCATGAAGTGTTGCTCCTTCTCCATGAAGAAGTCTCTATTCCCTTCACGTCGCAGAAACATCCCTCCTCTAAAATCTGAGCATACCAACTACACCACTCTGAGTAATTGAATTATTCTTTGTCTTCCCAGATGGATCCAAAGTTCCTTAAGAGTATGATATGACATTAAGTCCATGTCTGATGTACCTTTGCATCCTCCCACATTGCCTAGGTAAGGCTAGCAGTTGAAAGAACATCAATAAGTTCTTCCTGTTCCTGAGAAAGTAAAGCTGTGAAATCACTCTGAGAGCAGAATCTGGTTTCTCCATTTCCTCGAGGTCAAGTCTAGGCCAACTTCTCTGTAACAGCAGAATGTGCCATTTTGAAAGGTCTCTATTCACTCAACACATTGAAACAACATGGAGATAGTTTCCTTCCTTGGAAACCAATCTTGGTGGTTCTCTTCATCTTTTTGTATTTACATTTCATGGAAGGTACCTCCACCACTATGGCTCCTGTGTCTTTTTTCTGGCCATCACAGTGACGGTTATAATACTAAATCTTTCAGAACTCCATTTTTAGAAACATTATTTCCAGTGTTACTTGCATGAACTTTCTGCATAGTCTTCTTATGTCCACATCTTAAATTAAAAGAAGGAAGCTTAGAAGCCTACCAGAAAAATGGCATTTCCACATCTGTGCAGAGAGATAGCATGAGAAAGACAAAGGTTCAAATGTAGGTTTGTGCCAAACATGCAGAGGCCCCATGAACAGAAAGGCCGATTCAGTAGCCACAGTGGGCCACTGGCCAGACCTGGCCAATCTCCATAAAACTTACTTGGATAATGAATTATTTTACCTGCTGGTCCAAAGCTATTTATCCGGGAAGAAAACATCTTATTACAGTGCTATGATTTCTCCATAGCCATTTTTCAGCTGGAGTAAATAATTTACCATGTTGGTGTTTCTTTAAAACTATTATCTCAGCAAACTGCAATGTGTTAGTTCCTCATATATGTAATGATGAGGCAGTCGAGTGGAGTGCTTTAGTGCATGGACTCTGGCCACATAAACCTGCATGCAACTCTTAGCTACAATATTTACTCCTGGGGAGGGCTTGAACAGTTCTTTAATCTCTCATAGATTCAGCTAATTCATCTATAAAATAGAAATATTAATACCACCTACCTCATAGAGTTGTGAGAACTAAAGGTGATATTAAGACCATAACACAGTTTCCTACACATAGTGAGCATGGGATAAATGGCACCTGTGGTAGCAGTGATGATGATGATGATGATTTTCTTTGCATAAACAGAATGATACAACCTACCATCAGTAGGGCATGTGCTCCAGGATGTGTTTCTAGCTATGGTAGTAGCAGTGGTGATTTGCACTGAGTTACTTCCACCTTCCTTACCAAGTAACTACCCTTGTGCACGTTCACAAGAGAATCACTGGCAGGAGTTGAAGAGTCAAAGTGACCCAACACAAAACACCATACCCTCATGCCTAATTGCCATCCATTCTTTTTAACTTAACTCCTATTTTGCTTACCTCACAAAGCAACTTCACTGTGGTAGACTGTATAAACTATCATGGGCTAATAGGGAAGCTGTGGGTAATGAGTACATGTACACATCAGCTCCAGGCTTTATCCACTCCATTAAAAGACAATTTTTTCAATAAAAATACTGACCCATACAAAATATTCATTCCCTTTGACCCATACCTGTAAATTTAGTCTAAAGAAATCATTACAAAGAAAATAGTCAAATGCATGAAAATATTTCCAGCAGGAGCATTTATAATCATGAAGAACTTGTAAACAACATATAAACCTAACAACTGGAAAAGATTAAGGAAATTATGAAATATTGTTTGATGAAATTTTATGCAACCACTAAAATGACTGCATGAAAAATGGAGTAGTGAGGATGCAAAATTAAGATGCAGAAGTCAATTGTATTTCTATACACTTGCAATGAACAATCTAAAAAATGAAACTTAAAAAAGTAACTCCATCAGAAACAAAGAAAGGGTGTCCCTTACCACTCCTTTTCAACATCAAACTGGAAGTCCAAGGTAATGCAATAAGATAAAAAAGAAAAATAAAAGATATACAGGTTAAGCAGGAGGAAATAAAACTGTCTTTGTTTGTAGATGACATGATGGTCTATGTAGAAAATACAGAAGAATCAATAACAAAAAAACTCCTGAAACTAATAAATAATTATAGCAAGGTGGTAAGGTACAAGATTAATATATAAAAGTCAGTTGCTTTCCTTTATACCAGCAATGAACAAATGGAATTTGAAAATAAAAATAATACCATTCACATTAGCATCATAAAAATAAAATAATTAGATATAACTAACAATACATACAAGATCTATATGAGAAAAACTAGAAAACTCTGATTAAAGATGTCAAAGAATACATAAATGGAGAGATATTCTATGTTCATGAACAAGAAAATTCAATATTGTCAAGATGCCTATTCTTCCCAACTTGATCTATAGAGTCAATGCCATCTCAGTCAAAATCTCAGTGAGTTATGTTGTGGATATTGATGAACTTACTCTAAACTTTATATAGACAGGCAAAAGATTCAGAATAGCCAACACAATATTGAAGGAGAACAAAGTTGGAAGACTGTCACTACCTGACTTCAAGACTTACTATAAAGCTACAATAATCAAGACAGTCTAGTACTGGTGAAAGAATAAAAAAATAGATCAGTGGAACAGAAGACAGAACCCAGAAATAGACCCATACAGATAGAGTCAACTGTTCTTTGACAAAGGAGTAAAGGCAATACAATGGAGCAAAGATAGTCTTTTCAACAAATGATGCTGGAACAATTGAACATTCAGTGCAAAAAAAAAAAAAATCTAGAATCTAGATCTGTGTCACACCTTTACACTTTTCACAAAAATTAACTCAAAATGGATCATAGTCCTAAATGTAAAAGGCACAATTACAACACTAGGAAAAAATTATAACATTAGGAAAAAAAGCCTTGGGTATGGTAATGACTTTTCAGTTACAACAGGAAAAGGCCCAGTCCATGAAAGAAATAATTCATAAGATGGACCTCATCAGAATTAAAAACCTCTTCTCTAAGGAAGACAAAAGAATAAAAAGACGATCCACAGACTGGGAGAAAAATATCTGCAAAAAACATGAAAAAGTATATAAAAAGATGCCAAAACCATATGCCATCAGGAAATTGTAAATTACAATAACAATGAGATACTACTACACACCTATTAAACAGCCAAAATTGAGAACACTGACAACAAAAGATGTTGGCAAAGGTACAGAAAAACAGTAAGTAGCATTTATTGCTGATAGGAATGCAAAATGGTACAGAAGCTTTGGAAGACAGATGACTTCTTACAAAATTAAACATACTCTTACCACACAATCCAGCAATTGCACTTCTTGGTATTTATCTAGAGGAGTTGAAAACTTATGTCCACACAAAAACCTTCACATGGATATTTATACAACCTTTAGTCATAATTTCCAAAACTTGGAAGAAATTAAGAAGTCCTTCCATTGCTGAATGAATAAATAAGCTGTGATATAGCCAGACAATAGAACATTATTTAGCAGTAAAAAGAAGTAAATTATCAAGCCCTGAAAAGACATAGAGGAAACTTAAATGCATATTACTAAGTGAAAGAAGCTAATCTGTAAAAGCTACATAGTGTATGATCTCAACTCTATGACATTCTGGAAAAGGAAAAACTGTAAAGACAGTAAAAATATCTGTGCTTGCCAGGAGTTGGGGTTGAGGAGTGGGGGAATGCATAAGCAGAACACAGAGGATTTGCGAGGCAGTGAAAATACTCTGCATGATACTATAATAATGAATACATGTCATTAAATATCTGTACAAACCTACAGAAAGTACAAGAGTGAACCCTAATGTAAACTGGACTTGGGGTCATTATGATGTGTTGATGTAGGTTCATAGATTGTAACAAATATACCATTCTGATGTAAAATGCTGTTAGTGGGGGAGGCTGTGCATGTGGAGGAGTGGGAAGTATATTAGAACTCTCTCTACTTTCTGCTCAACTTTTCTGTGAACCTAAAACTACTTTAAAATATAAAATCTATTAAAAACAATTTCTATTTACAATAGCATCAGAAAAAATAAAATATTTAGGAATAAATTTAACAAAAAAAGTTTAAAAACTTACACTCTGAAAAGTACAAAATATCACTGAAAGAAATTAAAGACAGCTTAAATAAGTGGAAAGACATTCCATGTTCATGGATTGGAAGACAATATTGTTAGGATGGCAATACTACCCAAATTCATGTATACATTCAGTGCAATCCCCAGATGCCTTTTTTTTTTTTTTTTGCAGAAAGTAACAAAATAATTATAATATGGAAATGGAAGGAACTCAAAATAGCCAAAACAATTTTGAAAAGGCAGAACAAACTTGGAAGACTCATACTCACACTACCCAATTTCAAAATTTACCACAAAGTTACAGCAATCAAGACAGTGCAGTACTGGAATAAGGACAGATATATAGATCAATGGAATAGAATGGAAAGTCCAGAAATAAACCCATACATCTATGGTCAACTGGTTTTCGAAAAAAGCACCAACACAATTCAATGGGGAAGAAATAGTCTTTTTAACAAATAGTGCTTAGACAACTGGTAATTCACACACACACACACACAAATGAAATCACATTCCTTCCTTATGCCATACCCCAAATTAACTCAAACTGAATCATAGACCTAGTTATAAGAGCTAAAACTATAAGACTCTTAGGAGAAAACATAGCAGTGAGTCTTCATGACCTTGTGTCAAACAAGGATTTCTAAGATACGACACCAAAGAAAAAAATAAACTAGACTTTGTCAAAATTAAAAACTTTTGTGCTTCAAGGAACACTGTCAAGAAAGTGCTAGGATAACCCAGAGAATGGGAGAAAATATTTGCAAATCCTACATCTGCTAGGGGACTCATATCCAGAGCACATCAAGAACTCTTAGGACTCAACTACAAAAAAAAAGATAACCCAAATAAAAAATGAACAAAGACCATGAACAGACATTTCTTCAAAGAAGATAAACAAATGGCGAACAAGAACATAAAAAGATACTTGACATCGGTAGCCATCAGGAAAATGCAAATCAAAACCACAGGGAAGTACCATTTCCACACCACTGGGATGACAAGAATCAAAAGATAAATGCCAAGTGTTGGCAAAGATGTGGAGAGAGTGGGCCGCTCATCTGCTGCTGATAGGGATGAAAATGGTACAGCTGCTTTGGAAAACACGTTAAACAGAGTTCCTGTGTGACCCAGCAACTACTCTGGAAAGTATGTACCCAAGAGGAATGAAAACACATGTTCATATAAGAATGTGTGCACAAATATTCAGAAAGGCATTATTCATATTAGCCAAAAAGTGTGACAAACCCACATGTCCGTCAACTGATGAATGGATGATAAAATGTGGTCTATCCATGCAATGGAATATCACTCAACAATAAATAGGAATGAAGTACCCACCCCAAGCTCCAGCTTACACATTTATACCAAGTAAAAGAAGCCGGGCATGAAAGGCCACATAGCGTATGACTCCATTTGCATGAAATGCCCAGAATAGGCACATCTAGAGAGACAGAAAGTAGACTAGTGGTCGCCTGGATCTGGGGGAATCAGGGGAACGTGGGAGTGACTGCTAATGTGTCCAGGGTTTCTTGTGGAGCCATGAAAAATTCTAAAATTGATTGTGGTGACAGAGGCTCAACTCCATGACTATACTAAAAACCATTAAAGTGCACACTTAAAACCATGTAAAGTGGAAATATGTCGATAAAGCTGTTATTAAACAAATGAGATGTGTCCTAAATCTTAAAAATATATAAATTACACTGACGATACAATTAATGTAAAAATTAATGTGAGATAAATGAAGAACGGAACACGTGGTGAAATCTGAACGCTTTATAGCGTTCAAGGGGTGGATTATGGGTGGAGTTACTTTCAAGATTTTTTTTTTTAATAATTGCTATTTTCAGATGGGGGTGGGGGAAGAAGGGATAATATTTTCGTTTCTTTTTTTAAAGACGTTTTATTTATTCGAGAGAAGCAAGAGCACAAGAAGGCAGAGCAGCAGGCAGAGGGAAAAGCAGACTCTCCACTGAGCAAGGAGCCCAACGTGGGGCTTGATCCCAGGACCCCGGGATCATGACCTGAGCCGAAGGCAGCCATTTAACTGACTGAGCCACCCAGGCACCCCTCTTATTTTCTTTTTATTGTTTCAATAAAAAAATGGGAAGCACCAGGCTGAAAAACAGAAAAGGGGCTACTGCTGGTCCATTTTGTGATTTACTTCCTCTTGGTACTCATCAGCCACATTGGGCATCTACTTACCAAACCTTGCCCAAGTGGGCCTTCTTGCTTCCTGCATTTCTTTCGTTCTTCATTCTTTCTTCATTCTTTTCTTTCTGCCTACCTACCTGCCTTCCCTCAAATAAGTGGATATTGAGCCTCTGCCACGGGGCAGTCCTTATGCTTTGTCCTGACCTATAAAAATGGAGCTGGACATTCCCAGACCCACACCATCTACATGAATCCACAGCCCTATGCTCCAACCACACAGGATCATGACATGATCACATTTTTGTGCTTCTGGTATGCCAGTGTCTTAGTTTGGGATACACTTCTTTCCCCTTTTCAGCCTACCAAAGTCCTATTTGTCTTTCAAGGCATGGCTTTTAAAACCACCTCTTCCATGAAGTCCTCCCTGATTTCCCTGATCAAAATTACTTCTTCCTGAATTTACATTCCTTAATAAGTTTGCTGATATCATTTGCTCTATCATTTTGTTATTTTTTTATGAGTATGTGTTAATAAAGCTTTATTGAATCATATATATTTAGATCCCAATTTTTCTGGTTTGAAATTTACCAGTGTATTCATACCAAATTTCTTAAGTGATGTAAAATCTTTTGAGATTTAGTTATCAGTTTGTTGTGACATACCCAAGTTTATTTTTTCCATTTGAGTGCAGAGTTTCTATGACCCAGAATATTGTTTATCTTGGCGAATATTCCATGTGTACCTTTATCTTATTGCTTATTGTTTATTTTATTCTATTTGGTATCATAATTTGTAGTGCAACTGTATTTGACTCTCACTAGGTATTAAGTTCCTTGAAAGCAGTGACCTCATCTTATTGATTTCTTATTTCCCAAAACCTACCATAGTGAGGACACACAGGAGCTGCCGAATAAATGTTTGTAGAATTGTCCTGCTATTTTATCCTTAATACTTTTTGCATGATTTCTAAACGTGCCCCAGTGTCAGAATATTTATTCTTGTCAAAAGGCACATGAACTGTGTTCTTACTTTTGAATTAAAAGAAAATAGAAATTGAAAAATTAAAATCCCAAAAGGATATTTCAATTTCTCAAAATTGTCTGCCACATGAGAAAAAGTTACTTCCTTTAGCTCGGTAAACAACTGACATAGAGGTGTTTGGGAATTAAGGGGAGGAGGAGATATTCAAATAATTACAATGAAGAAACAACCCAAGATAAATGAAAGTACCGCCAAGGATTTCTTGCAGGTGATTTCAGTGTATGTTTAACCAGGTATCAGAGTCTATGGTGAAGCCTTATGACCAATTTGTTGACTTCCGCAGGTGGTAAAAAAAAAGAGAGAGAATATGGCTTTTCGTTTGGTCTTTTAACAAGTCAGTTCAGGACTAGAGTGACAGAGAATTATCTCTCTCCCTAGCAGCAGGGGCAGTCCTGGGCTAGGTCAGGGGACCATAGCTCGCCTAGGTCACTTGATACCATACCCTAGGCCTGCAGGGTGAATCAGGGAAACCCGAGTGCAGACAGCTCCAGCCGAGTGAGCACACTGCCACCTCCTTGTAGGAAGAGATACTGCAGCTATCCGGCCCTGACCGCAGTCCCCCGGAAGAGAGCGGGGATCCCCAGGGGGCCGCCTGTGGGTTAGGCCCGTCTCTAAGGCACACAGACAGCAAACAACCCAGAAGCCTGGGTATGCAGCTCTGAGGGAAGTCTTACCAGCCACCCTTCGTGTACTCTGAGGCACTATCTAGACTCTGAGACATAGAGGGAACAAAACAGACCAAAATTCCTACCCCCCAGGGGCTTAAATTGTAATGGGGAGGCAGACAACAAACAAAATAAAAATGCAAATTATGTATAGTGAAGAAGGTACTAGTGCTTTGGGCAAAACAAAACCCGGGAAGGGGGGTACTGGAGAGCGCTGGGGGTGGAGCGAGGGGTGCTGCAATTTTATCCAGGGGTCCAGGAAAGCCTCCGTGCAGCCTGGAGGGCGCTGGCCCCATCAGAGGCGCGGTGAGGAAGAGGCCCTGTGGAACAGCGAGGCCCGTGGGTGGCATCCTCAGAGAGCAGCCGGGAGCTGGGGGGGGAGGGCGGACGGGGGGGGAGGGGTGGAGAGATCCTAGGAGGTGAGATCCGCCTGGCATCACTTAAGGATGTTTGACTTGCCCAGTGAGTTGGGCCCTTGGAGAGTCTCCTAGGGAGGGGCATGATCTGACTTGCATTCCAAAGCTTCCCTCTGCTTGTGCCTCCAAAAGAAACTCTAGAGAGAATCAAGAGGCCAAGAGGAGGGAGGCTACTGTAGTAAGGCAGAGGAGAACCAGAACCGTCCTGGAGGCTTGGGCCAGGGGGCAGCAGCAGGTCCAGAGGAAGCCTGCAGGGTCAGGGAGCTGGTCCTCCAAGAAGATCCCAGATGTGTCATGGGGGGCTAGCAGGGCGCAGGCACTCCAGGAAGCCCAGCTGTGGGCTGTGAGCAGGGGGATCAGTGTCCACTTGGGCCCAGAAGTCCCTGGGACTGAGATGCGAAGCTCTGCTCAGGTTCTGACCAGCCACGTAATCTAGACAACCACTAGGCCTCTCTAAGCCTCATTTTCTTTATCTATAAAAAGGGGATCAGGGCGCCTGGGTGGCTCAGTCGGTAAGCGTCTGCCTTCGGCTCAGGTCATGATCCTTGAGTCCCAGGATCGAGTCCCACATCAGGCTCCCTGCTCAGCAGAGAGTCTGCTTCTCCCTCTGACCCTAACCTCACTCATGTGTTCTCTCTCTCATTCTTTCTCTCAAATAAAAATAAAATAAAATCTTTAAAAAAAAAAGGGGGGGATCAGAGTTCATATCATCATGGTGTTTGGGGGATAAGTACATTAAATAAGATAAAAGCACATTGTCGGTGCCCAGGAAACCATAGCATTCTTGAAAATGAACTCTCTATTTGGCAGACATGTCATCATGACCCTCTCTCCTTCTTGTGGGGCAGGCAAAGGAAGCCCGCCTTTGGGATGCAGAGCTGCAGAATGCTGGGGACTCCAGAAACATCGGTTCACAGCCCTCCAGCTGCACAGTTCTCAAAAGCCAGTTCCCCTCCCTAGGGAAACTCTTGCTAAGGAAAAAGCCCACTGACCCGACCAGAAGGCGAGGGGATGCCGAGCTTTGGCCGGTGGGTGCCCATGCCAGATGCTGGGTGTGACTTGCGCTTTGGGCCAACCTGTGCTCGGCCTACCTGACTCCCACTTGGGGCCCGAGCTTGTCGCATGGCAGTGGGCTAGACTTTTCCCAGACTTGAGTCAAGTTTCACCAGCTTGCGTATATTTTCCATTACACGTTGTATACACTCTGACATAATATCTTACTTAAAAGACAGAGATTTGACAGAGCTGGTAGCAACTCTGGACTTCTTCGCTTCTGTGGTCCCTTGCCCACACTGAGCCGTATTGTGGCAAGTCACCGTGCCACCTTCAGCAGGCTACCCAAATCCAGCTAACGAGCCTCTTCTCGAGCAAGGGGTACTTTGGGTCTAACGTCTGCATTAGTAAGAGGTACATTCTGATGTCTCTTCCCTAAATGAAAAGACAGCTGCATGGATTTTGCTCCTGTTCTCTTCACCAAAAGGGATGGTGAGTTCACATACTAAAATCAGAGGTACTGTCTCCCCATTCAGATGCTTCATTATATGAATAGCATCAGATGCTGCATTATCTGATAATCTGGGGTGGGGGGGTAAGTCCATTCCACGTGAGTCCACTTAAACTTGAGATTAAAATGTCCTAGTAAAAAGTGGACTAAAGCATGACAGGTGATCACTTAAAAAGGAAAAAAAAAATCTCAGTAGCCACTTCTTGGAAGATTCTAGGAAACCAACTCAGTTTTATTTAACTATGAATGAAGGGAAATAATTGAGTATTTATTCTGTATTCCTTATATAAACTGTCCCTTGAGGTAGCCAGATAGGGATGATGAGGGAAGTTTCTAGAAGTATTGTGTCTCAGACATGAAGAAACAATGACCGCACACCATCATGTTGCAAATCCATAAGGACTTTGATGGATCTAAGCGATGACTGTCTATGGCTCACGAGAGCCAACCAGGCAGATATACTTCGAAGGGTCTCACTCCACCTGTGAAGTGTTCTTGCCAAAATATCAAACCTGAATCTGATCAGACTTCTGGACCTAACCACCAATTTACAGAGTACACATGAGACAAATAAAGACATTAAAAACATCACCGCAGCGAGCAGTGAGGAAAATCAGCCTGTGAGGAATTCCGCAGAACAAATGTCCAGTTTCTTCAACAACGGTGCAAATTGTCCTGAGGGAGAGAGGAGAAGGATGAGGTGGTGGGAAGGGGAGGGGGACAGAGAGAGAGAGAAAGAGAGAGAGAGAGGGAGGGAACCTACAGATTAAAAGAAGTTTAAGAAACCTTTTTATTTAGATCATGATTCAAACAACCTGCAAAGTTTTAAATTTATGAGACAGAAATGTACACATTCAGGATATTTGCTGACATTCGGCTATTATAGCTAAATTTAAAAATGTGATTATGGGATTATTGTTATTTTATTTTGTTTATTTATTTTGGAGAAGACAGACTGTGTGCAGCTGGTCTATGGTGTTAAGAGTCAGGATGGTCACTACTTTGGGGAGGAATGGGCTGGAAGGGAGCCTCCTGGGGCCTGGTGACCTTGTATCTTTGATCTCCATGCTGACTAAATTGAATTTTAAGTTTGAGAGAATTTACAAGCTGTACTTTGAATGACTTTGCACTCTTCTATATCTGCATATTTTTGTTTTTATTCAATAAAAGCTTTTTAAAAAAATTGGCCATGAGTAAATAATTGTTCAAACTTGGTAACAGGTACGTAGGAGTTTATTATAGAATTATCTATGTTTCTGTTTTAGATTTTCTATCATAAACTAAAATTGTTATAGTAAATAGACCAAAACTAAGAACTGAAGCTTTATTTGAAAAGCCAAACTAACCAAGCCAAAAACAAGTTTGTCTGACATTTAACATGATGCAAGTTAAAATTGTATCCATACACTAGTTCTTAGAAGGAACAAAGTGAACCCTGAGTAGATCAGTGACATATTTGGTGGCACTGAGTTTCACAATGAATCTATAAAGTGGGTCATGTTTTGTTCCATTATAGTCTTCATCTGCTTCCCCAGGGGCCTCCCCTAATCCTTCGATAGTAAAATCACACTCTGCCCCAGCATGGGGCATCATTCTTGCTGAGTGTCTCTCCTATTGTTGACTGTTACAGTTCGGCCGATCCTCATTTGTCAGTGACTTTGCAGATGTTCTGAGCTGTTCTCCAGTATCTATTTCAACACTGTCCTGAAATCCCACCTCTTTTGCAAGATTTGAAATTTACTATGCAGTAATATGCAGTCTGTTTGGGTTGTTGCCATTCAGAAGCTTACCACATCAGTCAACGCAGAAAGGGTGACCAACAAAACAATGGCCCGAGGCCAATTCTGCTACTTCATTCTAGATAAAAAACACAATATACAATATACTATATATATTATACTGTATATACTATATACAACATACAATATACTATATACAATAAACTATATACTCTATATACACGATATACTATATACAACATACAATATACTACATACAACATACAATATGCTATATACTATATACAATATACTATATGCTATGTATAAGCAATATACTATATACAACATACTATAATTTAGGAGGAAGAAATGGGGAGAGATGATTTAGTACTGACTGACTGCCACTATGTAGCCAGTCCATTAGTGAATGTTTTTGTGCTAGTTAGCTTGGGCTTCCCTCAATAAACTAGCAAGTGGGGCTTTTCAGTTAGTGAATAGTCCAGTAGCAAGGACTCCTGTGTCTAAAGAGTAAGAATTTATCACTCCTGGCATAAGCAAGTGTTGAAGAATTTCCTGACATTTTTTGAAGCATACTGGAAGAGGCTTACATATCTCCCATATCCCATATTAAACGAGTTCAGACGTTCTTCTTAGACCCTGCAGCCCCAAGAGTTATTCTTATCTCCCTGTTCCTCCTGTCATGTCCACCTCTCTCTTGATCCCTTTTTCCTCCCTTTAGCTTAGCATCTTGCCTCCCACCGCCCAAAATGAAACTCAAAATCCTTCCCCCTCTATTATATAGAAAGGTTCAGCTTGGCCCCAGCCCTGATCCTCAACCTGCATTCCCCACTCCTCACACCTCAAAGCACAAGATGACCCCACAGCCACTCACATGTCTCTCCTTAGAGGGTCATTCAGGAGACCAGACTTTTTATT
Organism: Neomonachus schauinslandi; assembly: GCF_002201575.2. Lineage (NCBI taxonomy): Eukaryota > Metazoa > Chordata > Mammalia > Carnivora > Phocidae > Neomonachus > Neomonachus schauinslandi. Next base: position 110,952,992 of record NC_058407.1, on the reverse strand, counting down.
TGAGTTTCTCTTCTGTGGCCTCCATGGACCAAAACATCAGTATGTTCCTTTCAGACCCAGACAGTGCTCTTCCCAGGACAAACTCTGGCCAATAGTGCTCTCTTCACCCTGGGTTTAAGGAAAGAAAACTGAAAAGTTATTTTAACATAGGTTATCTCAGAATGGTGTAATTGTGAGAGCCTTGTATTTTCGTCTTTTTTGTTTATCTGTGTTGTTTAAATGATATAGAATATAAACCTCTACTTAAAACATTTTACCTTTTTTTAAAAGATTGCATTGAGCACCAGAAGTTAACATGTATGTAATAATGTCCGTGAAGCCGACTTTTTACCTAACCATTATATTTTAGAAAGAAAGGTGTATACTTTTTTTCTTTATCTCAAAGTGAAGAGGCATGAAAGATTATATTTATTTTGTTTTTCCCTATCTATTAACAATTCTATGCTCCATTGTTTGATTTTTCTCACATCATTTTTGGGAAAATGTTATTTAACAAGAATTCTGGTAACTGTAGTAGCATTGGCCAAGGGGCAGTTTGTAATCAGCACACTGCTCATATAATCAGCAGGGTTGTAACGATTCAGGAAGGAACTTCCTGCCCTTTGTTTAATTAAAACAGCTTCTCTTGAAAAAAAAGAAAAAGAAAGAAAGAAAAATCTCTTTCCTGACCAGTATTTACACAAGGAAGTGCCTGTGTTAAAAGAGGCAGCAATCTGTGCAGCTCCATCATTCAGCCAGCTACGCTTTGCATCGTGCCAACGACCATTATCAATGGGGAGATGAGAGCTATCTTAACCTTGAAAAGATAGAAAATCCTGCCTTGGCCACGGTGATCAGGAAGTGAGGTTTAGATCTCCCCACAGTGTGATAACAGCTTCTGGGAAATTTACTGTGTATCTATCACTTGCCCTAAATCAACAAATTTGCCATCGATTGTGTCATATTGCCACTGTACCTAGCAAAGCTTGACTCTCTTCCTCATCTTCCAGCCAAAATCGTCTCCCGGCACAAAGGATTAAGAGGATGGGGCAAAGAAGGCAAGTTCCAGTTGGATTCATTTAACCAGTTTTCTGTCCAGCAAAACGAGCCAAGGACTAATGGTTCTATTCTGGCAGGGAGTGTCCCGCAGAAGGTCGGAGAGGTCCCTTTCCTTGCTGATGGTGACCTGGATCTCTTCCTGTGCCCCAGTGTCAGGGCTCTACCATCTGGCTCCAAACCAGATGTCCAAAAGTCACCCTTAACTCTTTCTCCCTTACCTCCCACACCCAATTAATTTTAAGTTCTGCCAGCTTAGCCTTCTAAAGTTTTCTTAGTTTATCTCTTCTTTTCATTCTTGCCCCTTGGACATGACAGCTCTTTTCAGTTCTTACTTACAGATAATTCTTTGCAGCTAATTAAGCTGAAGAAATCTGGGGGGGAAAGTTTGAAACAAAGGTTACCCAAGTTTTGCCTAGTAACAAACCAAAAAACTGGCACTACTCTCTTCCAGGTCCTCATTCTCTATTGGGTATAGCCTCCAGGGGTCTTGACCTTTCAAATCCATCAGATCTTCAGCATCACTCCTTTAATGAAATCTTCCAGTGGCTCACTATGTGTGACAAGCTGAAGTCTGCTCCTCAACACGGGGCTCTCGAGCCTCCTGCTCTGGCCAGACCCTCTAGCCACCCTTTCCTCACCTCTGCCTCACACTGCGTGCTCCCTGTGTGCACCTGCTCTGCATAGTTGTGTCTCAGCCCATGTGCCTGCTTCCAACACCCATTCAATTCTATGCTTCTCATGACAAACTCCTATTTGTAATTTACATCTGAACTCCAATATCTCTTCCTTCCAGGCCTTTCTTTATACACGCACACCCCCAAACACACCCACAGTCCTCTGAACCCCTGTAATGCCTGTGCATGTCTACTATTACACTCAGCATGTTGAATTAATATTATTCTTCAATAATCATGCTTTTCCTGCTGAACATTTAGTGATTAAATGCATAAACTTCAAAGAAGAACCACAGTGACGTTAAAGTTTTGGCCAAAAGATACAAGATTTTTTAGATAGAAAAGATGAATCAAAGAGACGCTTCAAGATGACAGCTTAAAAAGATCCCGAACTTACCTCCTCCCACAGACACTACAAATCTACAGCTATATATGGAATAATTTCCTCTGAAGATGTCCTGTACACTAGATGAAGAATGCCTCTGCAACAAGGAATAAAGAGCCACACTGAGATGAGTAAATGAGGCAAAACACCACCCTACGCGTGGTGATCCACAATTGGGAAGGACCCCAAAAATATGAAGCTTTTCCCTGAGGTGCAAGGAGTTTGTGCCCATATCAAGCACCCTAGCCCTTGGGTCCTAAACTGGTGAGATGAGACTCCAGACTGTAAAATCAATGGAGATTATGTCCAAGGGAACCATAGAATTGTAGGGAACAGAGAACCTATCCTTAAAGGACTAGAGTACAGATTCATAGGTCCTGGGACCCAGCAGTTTGAAAAGCACCTAGACCATATGTGAGGAAGACTCACTTACTAATTAAAGTGACTGCCAGAGAGGCAGGAACCCACTAGGACTCCCGTCAGAGAAGGAAGTGTTGCCAGGCACCACTTTTGTGATCTCTCTACCTTGCTAATGCTCGGGCTGAGAGGTGCCATCTTGGTCATCTTCCTCTAACCTGCTAGTGCAGGTGGGTGTGCCCCACTTCCTCCACACCACAGCCACACCACCGCCAGCCAGGCACGCACCTCACCTCCAACACACTATAGCTGAACCACAGCCAGGCAATTGCCCTGTCCCTGCACACACAACATGGACATGGGCCCGCCACAGCCAGCACGTGTGTTCAACTTACACCGGGGACAACCTTGCAGTGCCTGGTGGCCAGGGGGATTGAGTTTCTGATCCCCATGGGTCATGTTCTATACAAGGCCACTCCTTCAATACTGGGAGATGTAGCTGTTTCCCTTGGTACAGACAAACACAGAGAATCAGGCAAAATGAGGAGACAGAGGAATATGTTCCTAGTTAAAGAATAAGACAAAACCTAAAAACAAAACAAAAACAAAAACAAAACCCTTAATGAAATCGAGGTAAATAATCTACTTGAGAAAGAATTCAAAGTAATGGTCATAATGATGCTCACTGAACTAAGGAGAAGAATGGAGGAAAACACAGTAAGAACTCCAACAAAAGGTCAGAATATAAAAGAAAGTACCAAGCAGAAGTCACAGAGCTGAAGAATACAATAACTGAACTAAAAAATATAGTAGAGGGTTTCAACAGCTGACCGGCTGAAGCAGAAGAACAGATCAATGAGCTGGAAGACAAAGCAAGGGAACTCACCCAAATAGAGCAGGAAAAAAAAAGATTTTAAAGTGAAGCTATTTTAAGGTACTTGTAGGGCAACATCAAGCTGAATAACATCTGCATTATAGGGGTTGCAGAAAGAGAAGAGAGAGAGAGAGGGCCAGAAAACTTATTTGAAGAAATAATGGTTGAAGACTTCCCCATTCTAACAAGGAAAGAGATGACTAGGTCCAGGAAGCCCAAAAAACTGCAAAGAAGATAAACCCAGAGAGATCCACACCAACACACACTATAATCAAAATGTCAAACGTTAAAGATATAATCTTAAAAGCAGAAGAAAAAAACTCGGTATGTACAGAGAAAGCCCCATAAGGCTATCAGAAGATTTTTTGGCAGAAACTTTGTAGGCCAGAAGTGGCATGATATATTCAAAGTGCTGAAAGGAAAAAAACTTCCAACTAAGAGCATTTTCCCCAGCAAGATTATCACTCAAAATAGGAGAAATAGAGTTCTTTGGATAAGCAAAAACTAAAGGAGTTTATCACAACACTGACCTTACAAGAAATGTTAAAGGGACTCCTTTAAGCTGAGAAGAAATGGCTCTAAATTAGTGATGAGAAAATATACAAAAGTAAAAATCTCACTGGAAGGGGCACCTGGGTGGCTCAGTCATTTAGTGTCTGCCTTCAGCTCAGGTCATGATCCCAGGGTCCTGGGATCGAGCCCCACATCGGGCTCCCTGCTCCACGGGAGGCCTGCGTCTCCCTCTCCCACTCCCCCTGCTTGTGTTCCCTCTGTCACTGTCTCTCTCTCTCTCTCCCTGTGTCAAAAAGTAAATAAAAATCTTTAAAAAAAAAATACAGGAAGCCCAGTTGCATTTGACTCTCCAATACACAGTGAATAAATTAAAGAAAAAAAAAAACTCACTGGGAAAGGTAAATATATAGTAAAAGTAGTGGATGAATCACTTATAAAGCTAGTGTGAAGGTTAAAAGACAAAAGTAATAAAATTAAAACTGAAATAATTTGTTAAGGGATAAATAAAATGAAAAAAGATGTAAAATGTAACATCAAAAACCTAAAACATGGCAGGGGAATAAATTTTTTTAAGAAAAGAAAAAATGGATCTTCAATGAGGGATACATTCTTATGATGATATTTAAAGGATGACTTATGAGCAAGTGGTTTATATCTAGCAATTTTCCTACCATGCAATTCTGATTTTTTTTTCATAGTGCCAATTTTTGTTATACAGAGGACAGGGTTTTATACCAAAATTTATATAAATGGTATTTATAATTTCAGATGATTATTATAGAATCATATATTTAATTCTTGGGAGGAAATCAAAATAAATATTAAGAAATCTAGAGAAGGTTCTTCTTTCCTAATTAAGGGACATCTTTAAGAAATTGAAAAGAAGAAGTAATAGAGCTACATATGGAAGAACTACAAGAGTGCCCACAAAGCAAAAGAAATTTCAACATTCTGGTATTACCCCAAGTGGAGAGAGGAATTTGTGCAGTTAAAATATCTAAAAAGTAGAAGTCACTAAAAGGGAAACTAAAATGAAGCGAAGGGACAAAATAGAAGGACAGGAAATGTCAGAAACAAAGCTGCAGTGACTAATGTCCAGTTTCATCCAGTTTCAAAAAAAATTCTATGTATTCAAATAGGATATTGGCAGCTGCTCTGTTGAGTCTTTGAAAGTTCTGAGTGGATGGTGGTTTCTTCTGATTCTATTGCTGATTTCTTCCACACTTGCATCAACTGTGATCTTCTCAACAGTAAGATGTCCCATTAGTTGTGTTATTTAGCTATAGCTGTGTAACAAAATACCCCAGAACTTAATGGGTTATTGTTCAAGATTCCCTGGTTGGCAACTTGGGTGGGGCTTAGCTAGGCAGGTCTTCTGCTGGTCCTACCTCAGGTCACTCTTGGAGTCCCCAATCATCTGACAGACTGCTTGAGATGACTGATCCAAGATGGCTTCATATGTCTGGAAGTTGGTGCTGGCTGTCCCTCTCAATACATTATTTTATTCTTAAGGAGACCAGCCCGGATTTCTTTACATGGAAGTCTCAGGCAGCAAGAGAGACCAAACTCCAATGCACAAGTGCTTTTTGAACCAACCAATGTCATGTGTGCTAATGTTCCATGAACCAAAGCAAGTTGCATGGCCATGCCCCTGTTTAAAGGGGGGAGCCAACATACTCCATCTCTTGAGGGAAGGAGCAGAAAAGTCACATTGCACATGGCATACACAAAGGAAGAGGAGGAATTTGTGACAATAAACAATTACCTCAAACATCATCTAATTTATTTCTGAGGGTTCTGCAAATATTCAAGATTCCAGTAGAATTTATATCTGGTGCTTCCAGAAGTCAATGTAATCTGCTGGAGGCCAGTAAGGAAATCAAATGAGCAAAAATCTGGGACCAAGATTTTGTCTGTGGTTTGAAACCTGTCTCCTATTCATTCCATGCTTGCACTCATCATGTCACTTTCTGTTTAAAAATGACCCTCTGGATCCCTGTTTCTGCAGTAGTAACCCCAAATTCCTTGCTGTGGCATTCGAAGCCCTTCACTATTTTCCCTCCTTGACTGTGGTTTATTATTTATTAGTTGATTTATATTTAGTAAATATACAGTAAGCTATTAGATTTAATATATAATGAGTCAAAGACAATAGAATCGATTCCTTGCTCACTTAAAAATATTGGTGGCGGGGCGCCCGGGTGGCTCAGTCATTAAGCGTCTGCCTTCAGCTCAGGTCATGATCCCAGGGTTCTGGGATCGAGCCCCGCATCAGGCTCCCTGCTCAGCGGGAAGCCTGCTTCTCCCTCTCCCACTCCCCCTGCTTGTGTTCCTGCTCTTGCTATCTCTGTCTCTGCCAAATAAATAAATAAAATCTTTAAAAAAATATATTGGTGGTGAAATATTAGTAGGGCAGCCCTTTTCACAAAATCATTAAGGTTGCCAGGGTGATAGAGTCTCTGTTCTCTTCAAATATGTCTTTTATAGCCACCTGAGAGGTATCCTCATTCCAGCTACCTGGAAGGAGATAGAGCATGGGAGAGCATGCATGGAAAGTTTTAATGGGCCAAGCCTGGAGTGATGCACATCACTTTTGTTTAATTCCTTTAGAACTTAGTCACATGGCTACTAAAATAAAGCCTTATTACCCCACTTCCAAAATCACTCATTGCTTCCCCACATCTTAGTGTCTAATGTTCTTCTGTCCTTTCTCCAGCTGATAAACTCACACTTATTATTTAAGATCTTGCTTTAATGTCACTTTCCCTGTGAAACCATTCTCAACCCCAGAAAGTTTATTCACTCTTTATACTTATCCCCATCAAAGCACCAAATGTACTGATTAACTAGATGTATTATTAAAAATTCTGATTAACCACACTTAAATAGATTATAAGGTCTTCCCAGTAGGTAGATGCAATATTCACAATTGTCTAGGGATTGCACAGCTTAGCATCTAGATAAAGTACAAAATTGTTGAGTGAATGAATGCAGTTGTAGTTTCCAATTCAGGTCTTCAGGTAAATCACAAAAACTCCTCTTTTTGTTATGTGCTCATTCAGTGCTATTCCAGACTATCCCATGTCATACTATGTAGTGATCATGGAAAGCTTGAAACTCCCATTTCTTCATTGTGATAAAATTATACCCCACACTTTTTCTTCATGTTCTTTAATATCTGGGAGACCCTACAGACCCAGAAGAAAAGAGGAGCTCTGTAATAGCCAAACCAAAGTTCAGTAGTGAGCCTGACACCAGAGAACCATTTTAATTGCACTAATTCCCTTATCAAAAATTTGAAACAATATGTATCCTCACTGATGATAAAACACAAATTAAAATATCCACACTTTATTTTCTATCATCTTAGCAAATATTTTAAAAATTTAATGCTACTCATTGCTGGAAAGGGTGAGACATTTTTCCTCTTAATTTAACAAAGCTTTAAACAAGTTTTAAGGCTTAACACACGGGAAGATGTATTGAGACAGGCACTGCCATAGTCTTCAAGAGAAGTAGAACCTTAGTACACCAAGGAAACAGCTTGGCAATACACAGCAAAAAAAAAAAAAATTTAAAATGTTCATATCTTCTGCTCTGAGATTCTAATTTTAGAAATATATACTAAATAAATTAGCAAAGATATCAGCAAAAACTAAACGCACACTTGTTCATTATAATATTCTTTATAATACAACAAAAGAAACAACCTAAACGTGTAGGTTTAAAAACACATAAACTTGGGGCGCCTGGGTGGCTCAGTCAGTTAAGCGACTGCCTTCGGCTCAGGTCATGATCCTGGAGTCCTGGGATCGAGTCCCGCATCGGGCTCCCTGCTCAGCGGGGAGTCTGCTTCTCCCTCTGACCCTCCTCCCTCTCGTGCTCTCTGTCTCTCATTCTCTCTGTCTCAAATAAACAAATAAAATCTTTAAAAAAAAAAATAAAATAAAATAAAAACACATAAACTTTTAAAAGATTAGAAAATACACAGAATGTTTAAATAACATGAGTCAACACTGATATAAACAATGGAATAGCAAATAATTGGGGGAAGAAGAGGTAAATTTATGCAGAAGAAGTCCAAATAATTTCATGTAAATACTCCAATTCCAAAGAGGTGAAGCATAACTCCCCACTCCTGAAGTGTGGGCTCAGCAGAGTGGCTTCCTCCCAGAGGACCATATGGAGAGGAGGGTAACTTTACAGCGGAGAAACCTGACCAAGGCTACTTCAGCCAGATGATGCAAGTGAGCATCAACATTGATCGATTACGTTGATAGCATGCGCCCTTGATATGATGTGATGAGAAGAGTACTCCACTTACGTGGTCTTCCTCCCCCAAAACCCATAGTCCCAGTCCAGCCATGAGAAAAAAAATATCAGACAAGTTTCAACGGAGGAACATTTTACAAGGAAACTGACCAGTGCCCCTCAAAATTGCCAATGTCATCCAAAGCAAGGAAAGTCTGGGATTGCCATAGCCAAGAGGAGCCTAAGGAGACATGACAAATAAACATAATGTAGTATCTTGGATGGGATCTTGAAACAGAGAAGAGACATCTGAAAAAAACTAAGAAAATATGAAAAAAGGACAAACTTTAGTTAATAATAACGTGTCGCTATTCATTCATTAATTGTAACAAACGTGCCGTATTAATGTAAGATGTTCATAATAGGGAAAATTTGGTGTGGGGTATAGGGGAACTCTCTGGACTATCTTTTCAATTTTTCTGTAAATCTAAGATTGTTCTAAAAAATAGTCTAAATCTAAAAAAAAATAGTCTAAAATCTAAAAAATTAAAACTGTATTAAAAACCCACAGACTGGAGTATAATCTGTAGCCTAAGACGTGGATGACAAATTAAGGTCACATCTCTTTTAATTATTCAAATTCAGTGATTCCTAGTGTCCATGTGGTTACCATGAAATTATCTTTTCCTTCCTTATCTTCCCCCTTTAGAAACAAAAAAAGTTGTGCTTGGGCCTAATGGCATTGGTAATAACAGTAATGACAATTGCTAACATTTATTGAGTGCCAGCCACTGTTTTAAGCACTTTGTGTATATTAACTCATTGAATCCTCACACCATCCTGAGAAAGTCCTATTTTATTGCATGCCCATGATGATGTTTGGCAGTTTCTTATAAAATTAAGCATATACCATCTGGCCCAGCAATCCTGCCCTTATTTATTTATCCAAGGGGAATGAAAATTTACATTTATACCAAAACATGTACGCTTATAACAGCATTATTCATACTAGTGAGAAACTGGAAACAACCCAAATTTCCTTCAATGGGAGAATGGATAGACAAATGGAAGCACATCCATACAATGGAATACACTCAGCAATATAGAAAAACCAACTATTGATCTCCATGCAACATGATTTCATTCTTTGCATGATCATGATACTGTTTAACATGCTCCTCTGTGCCCTGGGTTTCCCATAAACAGGAACTTAGATTAGCTGTTGAGATGTTGAAGAGATTCAAGTTCACTTTTTTAACAAGACTACTTTGTAAGTTCTTCTATTAGGAAAAACATAATTTCTGATGGTCTCTCTTTTGTGAGGTTAACACCATTGATGATCATTGCTTAGATATATTAATTCACTAAGGATTTGCAAAATGAGGAGATTCTAATTCTGTTACCCATTCTGGAATACTTCTGCAAAGAGAAACTTCCCTTCACTGACTATCTGGTCAACCACAGGCACAAGATAAATGTTTAATAGGGATTGCACAGCTCAGTGCAAAGAGATTGGTGAGTTTTCCAAATGTCCATGCTGGTAAGAGCAGGCTTGCACCAGCCGGAGTCCTTAAATTCTGGTGCTGGTTCTGGGAGCTGGGACATGCTGCTTCCTGCCCAAGCAGAGCTGGTGACAAATTCAAAAAAGAGCACAAACTCATGAAGCAACATAAAACCCCCAATTTAGGGTTTTATGGTGTGATGTATTTTCCCAAACAGTCCATGAAAGATACACAAAGGTAGAGAGAAAATGCAATCCTTGGGAGGGACTACAAAGAGTTTCATTCTGAGTTCCAGTTGGAAAAGTAAAAAGGCAGTGAAGTCACCTGTGAAACTCCTGGGATTTTCTAGAATTGGAGAAAAAGATGTTTCACCTGAAACTGTCTGTGTGTTTTCTCTAGTTCACAATTTCAAAATGCTTTGGAGAACTTAAAGGGGAACTTCCTGTAGCTCTTTGGGTCAGAAATGGGAATATGCTAGGGGTGACTAATAACTCTCAGTGTCCTGACCTCTGAGATACTAAAATGTCTAAAGATTGTGGAAAGACAGCAACAGGGAAAGTGTCAGTATTCTGACAGCAATCTAGGGCAAGGCCACAGCTTGCTCCAAAGCTGAACTAAGTGAAAATTCATGTTAGCTTACCAGAGAGAAGGCAGTGACTCACCAGCTTTTCAGATGACCACAGACACTTCTTAAGCCAACATAGTTCTAACTTACTCATCAGGCTAAACCTAGAAGTCAGTGTCATGGCATCCGATGTAATACTAAAGAAATGGAGAAATGCAGAATTGCAGAGAGCTGATAGAGCATTTCCTCCTGTCCAGGACTGTTTGCTCAGGTGACAATGGGCACACACAATGATTGATGTCATGGGTAAATCACACAGTGAGCAACCAAGAGCATTTAAATGACCATGGTATAACACAAAGATGTTGTGTACAGCTAGGCACAGTAAACTAACACTCAAACACACCAAAAGCTGGGAATGGAGAGGAGGAGTATATTCCTCTTGTGGTTTGGACCTGAACAAGTCTTATGGCGTCCAGAACTAAATTGTCTTTGTGTCCAAAGGAAAATGAACAGTAGGGCAGGGCTTGAAATGCCAAGAAGGATATGACAATGTTTACTCTGGAGAAAAGAAGACTGAGGCAAGACAGAAGGCTTCAAATGTTTGAAGAGCTATCATGTGGAAGAGAATTTGACTGTGCTCAGACAGGGGGCAGGGGCCAGTGTGAAATGAAACAGGGAGACTTTAACTCCCTAAATTCTGTAACAACTAGACATCTCTGAAATGGAAGGAGCTGCCTGGAGAATAGAGCTTTTCTGCTGGTGGGTGTGTGTAAGCAGACGCTGGGCACACATCATGCTGACTGCAAAGACCCCATTCAGCCCCAACTGAGGCCAGGATTGAGAATTCAGCCTTGTGCCCTCCCGGATGGCAGGTACCAGACCAAGGCCTTTGGTTATATAAGTAGAACCTCACAGGTCTGGGTTTCATCATTCCTTCCACATTGCAGATGAAGAAACTGAGGCTCAGAGAGGCTAAATAGTCTGCCTGAAGTTGCCCCACTATTACAGACCTATACTCAAATATCGCATGCTCTCCATCACACTAAATAAGGCATTAGCCTCTAAGCTTCTTAAGGAAGCAAAGGTATTATTTTTAAATGTTATCAAAATCCTATGTTCTTAGAGCCATAAATAAAATTTTCTCAACTATAAAACCTGATGATTCCCATCGGGGTGCCTAGATGGCTCAATAGGTTAAGTGTCCAACTATTGGTTTCAACTCAGGTCATGATCTCAGGGTCATGAGATCAAGCCCCACATCAAACCCCACACTTGGCATGGAGTCTGCTTGAAGATTCTCTCCATCTCCCTCTGCCCCTCCTCACCCCTGCTTGTATGTCCTCTCTCTCTCAAATAAATAAGTAAATAAAATCTTTAAAAAACCAAACCAAACAAAAAAAACCTAATGGTTCCCTAAGGATCTGATGGCACGCCAATGGCTCTCTCTGCTGGAAGTCCAGTGGTTTCATAATTAACAAAAGGAAATAGAATGAACAGGCTCTTTCTGAAACTTCTATTAAGGATCTCAGAAATTAAAATTTGTGTTATTCATACCACAAAATCACAGCAACACTATTTCTTAAACTAGTGGTTTATATGTTTTTGTGGCTACCATACTTGTTTTATCTTGTGACCATGCTGGCTCTACATCAGTCATTCTCAAAGTATAGTCTGGGGATCCTTGGGGGTCCTCAAGATCCTTTTAGCGGGATCCACAAGCTCAAAGCTAATTTCAAAAAAAATTGAGTACATTGTTTGCCCTTTTGGACTCTCATTCTTTTTCTCTGTGATGGTTTTTTGCAGAGGTTACATGACCTAAGATACCACAACAGATTGAATAAAGAAGCAGATGTGAGAATCCACATGTCTTCTGTGAAGCCAGGCATAGAGAGATTTTCAAAAATCATAAAATAATGCCACTTTCGCAGTAATTTTTTGTTTTGCAAATTAGTTATTTTCCTAGAAGTTACTTATGCTAACATGTAATTGTTTTATCATTTAAATAAATTGATGAATAAATATTTTTAAATTTCTCAGTTTTATGTTCTAATACCATAAATATCAATAGACACAATGACCATAAACAGGAGCTTTCTGGGATCCTCAATAAATTTTTAAGAGCATAAATGTATATGTGACATGTGTTACAGAATAAGACTCAGTTTAATTAATAGCAATTTAACTTACTTTACTTTGATTTCACACACCATAAAAGATGTTTACCTGGCCTCTATTTCTAACTATTGATATCCACCTTATAGGCATCCCTCTAATGACTTCCAGGAATTTGAATTCTCCCTGTGTCCTGCCAGATAGGGCTCAGCCAACACACCCCAACTGAATGGCAACTCAAAGACCTGGCTGTCTAGTAACTGTACTCATCTTTCTCAGTTTTACAGATGATGCTAACACTTGAAGGTTGTAAGTTTGTTTGTTGAGCATCTGTCCATCTCATCTCATTAGTGCCTCCCGGTGACTTAGACTTCTTGGCCATCTGAAAAATATGTCATTTGAATCACCATGTCACTGAGTCACTGATGTTTCTTGTTATTCTATATGTTATATTCAAGAACTTGAACAGTTTGAGATTTCGCCCTACTTGCAAGCTAACAATTTAGCATGACACAATTTCATGGATACTGACAGAAGACATGAGACTCCTGGGTCAGAAACAAAGGACTTTATTACTCACAGTAATAGCAATAGTCTGAATGTCAGCATTTGGGCCACTTGTCCCCATCCCAACTCCCACAAGGCAATGAAAAATGGGCCAGGTGATGCCTGCACACACACTGAATTGAGTTACAGGAGAGGAGCATTGAGCATAAGGAACCCAAATGTTTTATAATGGGCAGTAAACCTGCCTGATTTTTGTCCCAGAAGAAGACATTATCTTTATTATGCTGGACAGTAAATAAAGCTGTCCTTTGCTCTAGGAGACACTATCTTAATCTTATGAGGCTGTTTACTACATAAACATCCTTGAATAGATGGCATAAAACAAAAGCAGTTAGTGCCTCTGCAGATAAGACAGAGAGGAAATGGAGAATTGTCTCTCAACAACCCCTCTTCCATTTATACACAGTCATCAATCTTGGGCTCAAATTTGCACCACCATTTTCTTCTTTTTTTTTCTTTCCCCAGTCTTATGAACAGGCCATAAACCCTTCCCCTTCACTTATTCAGGTATGATTATCCTTCCAAAGAGTTTTCTGGGTTTGTTTGTTTGTTTTTTTTTCCTTTCCACCCGATCCAAGGTAAGTATCTGGACACACTCTCCATGTCCATAAAAAAATTCAGAAACAAATTTTTTTTTAATTTTTATTTATTTATTTATTTGAGAGAGAGATAGCATGAGTGGGGAGAGGGGCAGAGAGAGAGGGAGAGGCAGACTCCCCGCTGAACAGGGAGCCCAATGCGGGGCTCGATCCCAGGACACCAGGATCATGACCTGAGCCGAAGGCAGACGCTTAACACACTGAGCCACCCAGGCACCTGCAGAAACAAATTTATAGGGATATCAAAGTAAGAACTAAAAAGTAAAAGAGGAGAGGGGAGATTGCAAAGTAAACACCAAATAAAAAACTCATTCCGGAGGAGCCTGGAAGATATGAACAAAATGGCTCCCTGTCCTTTTCAGAAGGGGCATTCTTAATTTTCTGTAAAGAAACTTTCTCCTAGACCAAATAAATATGATGTCCAATCCAACATTCACCTTTTAAAATCTACTAAAATTTCTGGAAGCATACCCAAGGAACTGTCAGTAACAATGTCTTCTGGAAAGAACTACTCTGGTCAGAGGAGGGAAGAGCATTTTCACTTTATTGCATTCTATTCTGTTGACTTCTATGAAAATAATTTAACACTATTATTTGGTGTTTGCTTTATTGTCCCCATTGTGTAGGTTATCTGGCCACGGGTTTCCCAAACTGAAGCTGTCCCTTCTCTGCATCTTGACCCAGCAACCTCTCCACATCTTACACTTGGCCTAGCAATAAGCAAAGCTGGAGATATCAAGAATGTCTAATGTGAAGAACCCTAACACAACAAATCCATTGGAGCAAGCCTGCCACTCAAAGTAGGCTGAGAAATGTTTCTTTGTCCTGGATACTCTTCTTAAACAGTCTCACAAATGCAGACAGACCTCACCAATACCAGGGGAATGGAAAGTGAAAATACTGGACAAAAGTCTTTGTATTTGAGACAGAAATACCATGAATTTCAAATTACCTCATAGCGAAGACAACATGTACTCTAACAATCTTTGAAAGTTGAAGGGGACACTTCTCATGAAAATCAAGGCTTGTCTACCTTTATTTTCTCCTGTAAATTAACAGCACATTATAAGGGAAAGAAGCTAAGGTGAGGAGTCATTAACATCTGGGTTTGCAACCCAAATTCACCATTAATCAGCTGTGTGACTGTGAGCAAGTTACTTGACCTCCCTGAGTTTCAATTTCTCATCTGAAGAAATGGGAATAAGAACATCTACCTCTATTTGATTGCTCTAAGTAAGTAAAGAGTTTGTTGCAGAGCCTGGTACATAGTGGGTGTTCAGTAAGGTGTTGCTGTGTTGACAGGCAGGGATTACAGTTGATTTGTTCTCCACAGTGTCAGTGACACTGTGAATCGTCAGCTCTTGTTTGCTGATGAAATTTTGTGCCCCGACTCAGAGCTCAATGTCAACTTAGAACGGGATGCGAAGTTGGATGTTAAGAATGTGGATTCTGGAGTCACAGTGCCTAGGTTCAAATCCCACATCCACCATTTCCTAGTTCATAATTTTGGACACATTCATAACTTCTCACTACTTTAGTTTCTTTGTCTGTGAAGTAGGGGAAAACCAGCTTCATACAGCAAAATGTTAGCTTACTTACCACTTAGACAACACTAAATAATAATACAAATAACACTATTAATTTGCATTATTAGAAGGGCAAGTCCAGGAGTCAAGCAGAATCATTCCCCAAACCTGAAATTCAAAATGAAACAGGAAATGCAGATGTCATTTTTAGAAACAGAAAGGTCTCAGTGATTCGGGTGTTTGGAAGAACTTTCTGAGAAGAGGCAGCTGCCAGAACGGAAGGGCTGAACTCCAAAAATTTCCTGTGCTCTTTTTTGTGTGTGGAAAAATAAACTAGTTGTCTTTTTTTTTAAGATTTTATTTATTTATTTGACAGAGAGACACACAGCAAGAGAGGGAACACAAGCAGGGGGAGTGGGAGAAGGAGAAGCAGGCCTCCCGTGGGGCAGGGAGCCCAATGTGGGGCTCAATCCCAGGACCCTGGGATCATGACCTGAGCTGAAAGCAGGCACTTAACGACTGAGCCACCCAGGCACCCCTAAACTAGTTGTCTTCACAGGTAGTTTTTAATAGTCCTGCGTATGAGCCTCACATTTACATAGCAAATACTAATCAATCAAATTTGTTGTACAAAATACAGCATATGAAGAGTTGAAACCCTTACCTGGTAATGGGAGGAAGCCCTTGGGAGACATCACTAATTTAAATAGAATCTTTCATAATAATAATACAGTAGACCCTTGCCATTCATGAGTAATATAATTGATAGACCCACAGATCCCCAAACTGATGACAACACAAACAATACTAGAGCAGACAATGAGCTTTTTCATGCATCACATTTCTTTGAGGGGCATGTTTTCTTTGCAGATCCTCCAACCACTTGTTAACTGTCATTTAAATTTTAAATAAGTTTTGTTGCATTCAGTGGAGATTTTTCACAAAGAAACACACCCTTTTTCAATTCATAGAGCTACCGGATGCACTGTGGACCTGCAGCCAGGCTGCCTGGATTCAATCCCGGCTCATATTTCTGGCAGAGGGACCATGGGCACATCACCTCAGGTCCCCATATCCCACCATAAAATAACAGCCCCTACTTCTCAGGCTTGTTGTGGGGCCAAAGCGCATAGATATGTGGTCAGAGCCCCACCTGTGTAAAATCTGTGCCTCAGTGAGACTTCGTTTACCATGTGATGTCATCTTCTGCCAGCTCAGAAAAATAAAAAGAGATTGTAAATCTGCAAATGTCAAGGTCTAACTAATATCATCTCTCGGAGTATCGCAGATGTTCCGGGTGTTACATTATTAGTTCTAATCTCTGCAGCGCTGCTCTAAGGTTATTATCTTCATTTCACAGAGAAGGCAATTGAGGTGCAGAAAGATTCACTACCTGCTAAAGGTCACCCAACCAGAAACAGCTGAGGCTGTTCAGCCCCACTTCTACAGCCCCCATGCCCTTGTGTTAGGCCACGTGGTCTTTCCATAAACCTTCATCCAACACCCTGCACAGAACACCTGCTTTGTAGCAGGCCCCAGGGCCACACAGAGGCACAATCCCAGGACCCTGACCGGAAGGAGTCCCATCTCTTTGGTCACCACTTACTTTTCTTTCCCAACAATTCCACCGATGATGATATAGGTGATAGAGCTTTTCATACCCCTGATGCATATGCTTGAAAATTTGTTTGCCTCGTTAGCTGTTGTCATGCAAGATATGTCACCACCTGCCAGGAGGAATTCATAATGTCTTACAGTACTGGATAAGGAATAGGCTTTATCAGGGAAAGGCAAAATTAAATCGGTCAAGGGTCAGCACGAGAGAAGGCATGAGGCTTTATTTCAGGAAATAGGTACAAAAATAAAAATAAAACAGACACAAGCAGATTTCATAGAGAGTATAAGAAAGCCAAAGGTTTTGGAGGTCGGGATTTCCAAGAGCTTATTAAGCAATACAAGTTATTAAATCCAGTGCACCTCCAAATCAACTCTACTCCACAGAAGTGCTCCAAGTCAGTGATTTTTACCAATGGGACCAAGAATAAAGAATTCACTCCACTTATACAAGGGTGGTTTAATATTTGCAAAACAACAAACATGATACATCACGCTGAAGAGAAAGCATAAAAGCCATATGATCATTTCAATGGATGCAGAAAAAGCATTTGGCAAAGCACAGCATCCTGCAGAGTAGGTCTAGAGGGAACATATCTCAGCACAATAAAGACCTTATATGAAAAACCCATAGCTAACATGATCGTAGTGGTAAAAAACTGAGAGTTTTTCCCCTGAGGTCAGGAACAAGACAGGCATGTCCACTCTCACCACTTTTATTCAACATAGTACTGGTAATCTTAGCCATAGCAATCAGACAACAAAAAGAAATAAAAGGCATCCAGATCAGTAAGGAAGAAGTAAAACTTTCACTATTTGTAGATGACATGATACTTTATATAGAAAACCTGAAAAACTCCACCAAAAAACTACTTGAACTGATACATGAATTCAGTAAAGTCACAGGATACAAAAATCAATGTACAGAAATCTGTTGCATTCCTATACAATAAGAATGAAGCAGCAGAAAGTGAAATTAAGAAGATAATTCCCTTTACAATTGTAATAAAAACAATAAAATATCTAGGAATAAACTTAACCAAAGTAGTGAAAGACCTGTACTCTGAAAATTATAAAACACTGATAGAAGAAATTTAAGATTACACAAAGAAATGGAAAAACTTTCCATGCTCATGGGTTGGAAAAACAAATATTGTTAAAATGTCTATACTACCCAAAACATCTACAGATTTAATGCAGTCCCTATCAAAATACCAACAGCATTTTTCACAGAACTAGAACAAACAATCCTAAAATTTGTATGGAACTACAAAAGACTCAAATAGCCAAAAGAATCTTGAAAAAGAAAAACAAAACTGGAGGTATCACAATTCCAGATTTCAAGTTATATCACAAAACAGTAGTAATTACAATAGCATTGTACTGGCATAAAAATAGACACATAGGTCAATGGATTAGAACAGAAAACCCAGAAATAAACCCACAATTACATGGTCAATTAATCTTCCACAAAGCAGGAAAGAACATTCAATGGGGAAAAGACAGTCTTTTCAACAAATGGCGCTGGGAAAACTAGACAGCTAGATGTAAATGAATAAATCTGGACCGCTTCCTTACACCATACACAAAAATAAACGCAAAATGGATTAAAGACCTAGATATGACTCTTGAAACCATAAAAATCCTTGAAGAGAGCACAGACAGTAATCTCTCTGACATCGGCTATACCGACATTTTTCTAGATGTTTCCTGAGGCAAGGGAAATAAAAGCAAAAATAAACTATTGGGATTACATCAAAATAAAAAGCTTCTGCACAGTGAAGGAAACAATCAACAAAACTAAAAGGCAACCTACTGAATGAGAGAAGATATTTGCGAATGCAAATATCCAAAATATATAAAGAACTGATACAACTCAATACCCCCAAAACAAATGATCCAATTAAAAAGTGGGCAGAAGACATGAACAGACATTTCTTCAAAGAAGACATCCAGATGGCCAACAGACACATGACAAGATGCTCAACATCACTCATCATCAGGGAAATGCAAATCAAAACTACAATGAGCTATCACCTCACACCTGTCAGAATGGCTAAAATCAACAACACGAGAAACAACAGGTGTTGGTGAGGATGTGGAGAAAGAGGAACCCTCACGCACCATAGGTGGGAATGCAAACTGGTGCTGCCACCGTGGAAGACAGTATGGAGGTTCCTCAAAAGTTTAAAATGAACTATCCTATGATCTAGTAATTGTACTACTGGGTATTTACCCCCCAAATACAAAAACACTAACTCAAAGGAATACATGCACCTCCAATATTTACTGCAGCATTATTTACAATAGCCAAACTATGAAAGCAGCCCAAGTACACATCAATAGATGAATGGCTAAAGATGTGAGGTACATATATATATATATATATACAATGGGATATTATTCAGCCATAAAAAAGAATGAAATCTTGCCATTTGCAATGACATGGATGGAGCTAGAGAATATAACGCTAGGTGAAATCCATCAGTCAGAGAAAGACAAATACCATATGATTTCACTCATATGTGGAATTTAAGAAACAAAACAATGAGCAAAGGAAAAAAGGGGGAGACAAACCAAGAAACAGACTCTTTTTTAAAATTTTATTTACTTATTTGAGAGAGAGAGAGAGAGCACAAGCAGGAGGAGAGGGAGAAGCAGGCTCCCCGCTGGGCAGGGAGCCCAACACAGGTCTCGATCCCAGGACCCTGGGATCACGACCTGAGCCAAAGGCAGATGCTTAACCGACTGAGCCACCCAGGTGCCCTGAGAAATGGACTATTAACTATAGAGAACAAACTGATGGTTACCAGAGGGGAAGTGGGTGGGGCATGGGAGAAATAAGGGATGGGATTAAAGAGTACACTTATCATGATGAAATAAAATAAAATAAAATACGTTGATTAAAAAAAAGAATTCACTCCACTTCGAGTGCAAGGTCTCTCTCTGGGAACCATCTCACTCCCTGCCGATGAGACCTGCTTCACTCTGAGTTCTAACCCTCTTGTGTGACTCAGAACAGTGAGGTTCTCTCCTAAGCCCATTCTCCTCACCAAAAGTAAATCTATTTTATTACTTTCTATCGGCCTCCCTTTCGTGGGATTAACAATTATGCTTTTGCTTTTTCCCCACATCCCTGTGCAAGACTATGCTTTTGTATTCTGTTCTACTTCATTTTTTCTGATGTCCCTCACCACCCACCACATGGTTTCACAACCCACTCTGAAAAAATGCATCTATGGCGAAAGCTCCACTAGAGCAGAGGTTAAGTCCTTCTCATTCTCCGTCACATGTCCAGCATTGAGGGATATGTGGGTGTTGAATAAATGAATGAAGAACCAAATGAGTGAAAACCACACAAGGTCTTCTTAAACTTCAAAAGTCAAAGAGAAGGCAAATTTCACCAATGTGTGGATCAGAGTTGGGCTTTGGGGGCTAATTTTTTTTCATCTCTTGCATTAAAAATGAAGAAATAAAACCTGATTTTGGTTTCCCACTCTCTAATATCTTCCCATTCACCCACTTCCCTAAAAGAGTTTTTGGTGGAGGATTAGGATATTCAAGGTTAATAATCACAACCTTAGGGGCACCTGGGTGGCTCAGCTGGTTCTTGATTTGGGCTCAGGTCATGATCTCAGGGTCGTGAGACTGAGCCCTGCATCAGGCTATGTGCTGGGCGTGGAGCCTGCTTAGGATTCTCTCTCTCCCTCTCCCTCTGCCCCTCTCCCCACGTCTCTCCCTCTCTAAAAAAAAATAAATAATAATAATAATCACAGCCTTAACCCATCTCAGAACAGAAGTATGTCAGTCAACTTTTTAAGGTACCAAGTGGGACACAAAACAAATTAAGACTTTCACGTAAAACTCCCATGGATACTCGTGTGCACGGGTCAGGCTATAAAACAGAGGAATGTGCCACATGACTTCTCCAGGGGCTTCTGGTTCACTTCATACATGAAGTGCATGTATGTGGGGCACTTCATACATGCACGTGCGACCCGGGAAGCCAATATGATAGCAGAAGTGAGAGGCCAGACTTACGTAATGTTAGCACAGGCATGGCGTTGGCTGAGGTGGCTCCTTAGATTCCTAGGCTTTCCAGGACAGTGTTGGAGAGAGAGACCGCGAAAATGTGAGAGCGAGCCTGAACTTTGAAAACTCAGCACTAGATGGCATCACATATTTGTCAAGTCACTCAAAGAACTGGTTTTTCTATGTTCAGAACTCATCTCTAATAAAATGCCATCGAAATTTTTGGTGCAATATTTTTTTTTTAACTTGTTGATATCCTGTTGTGACTATTTTTTAATGATCATTCTATAATCAGCAACATGTAAGCCTGAAACAGATGCATGAGAAGCCTGTGAGAGCCTGGTGGGGAAATATGATCTCCAGGTATGCGGCCTGGCCAAAAAGTAGCTCTCCGTAAACCATGGTTATCAAATTTCTACCCAACCCACTCTCCTATGCAGACTTCAAAGGCTGAGAGCAGAAGGATGTATACAAACAAAAGATGAAAGAAAATTCAGTTCCGAATAACACCAGTCAGTGTTCAGAGTTTGTGACATTTCCAAGGTTGAGTCTGTGCCTTTCGACAATAGAAGAATGTCAAGTTTTAATTGGGTCATGATATGACACATGGATTATTGCTCCTGTTGTGTTTTCTGGCCCCCCTTCTCCTCCCCCACAGACCTTTCCTGAGTGGAGAATTTCAAGTTCATGAGTCAAGTCTAAAGACATGAGTCTCTAGTGGCCAACCAGACTTGGCCCCTGTCATTGACTTTGGGTGCTAAGAATGATGCTCACCAAATAAGTGTGCAGCCAAAACTATCTTTAACTCTTCAAGTCTCTGGCATTAGCCCAAATGCTCTCCAAGCTAAAAACAGTGATAGCTAACATTTACTGCACACCTACTGCATGCCTGGCAATGTGTTAAGTCCTCTGAATGCATGTTTCATCCACCAAGAAGCCTTTGAAGAAAGTATTATTAATATCACACCCATTTTATGGTAAATGAAGAGAGGTTTATTTACATAACCTTCCCAAGGTCACACAGCTAGGAAGTAGTAGATCTGGGTTCAAACCCAGGTTTAATTAATGGCTACGTTATGCCACCCCCCGAGACCAATAAACTGCCAAGAAATTTTTAAAAAATTCTTCATGGAATTTTCCTGTTACACAGCAGGGGAGGTTTATGGAGGTTGAAGGGCAGGGCTGATCCTGGAGTGTGTCTACAGTTGGTCTGCTGGGTGGCCTCTGAGGGGCCCAATCAAGTGGCCCTTTATAAAGACCGTTACTGCACCTTAGGTAAGCTGTTTCCCTGGAGCTGGGAAATGGCATATTTACCACTGGACCGTGGGGCACTTCACACATGCACGTGCGACCCGGGAAGCCAATATGATAGCAGAAGTGAGAGGCCAGACTTACGTAATGGGGTGCCTGATATCTCCCTAGAGAGAGAGAGAGAGAGCACCTTACACTTTTCAACACACTTCCTCTCACTCCTCATTGGGTTCTCACAACCTAGCTGTAAGGTAGAGAGAGAGGTGTTATTATCATTTCCACGCGATATACCAGGGAACAGCTTTGTGCAGGGCCAGCTTGATTTGTGTGTCGTCAGTGCGGTCACCCAGGGCTCCACACTCTGAGGGCCCGGAGCTTGGGGTTTCGTTAATTCCCAACTGAAACTGTGGCTAATGCGATCTTTGAATCTGTGCTCTACAAAGGAAGTCCGGCAGGACAGTGACACGTGAGCCGGGTTGGAGTCTCGGCTCACCCGGAGTCCTGCCCTCCCCTGGCCCCTGGCCTCCAAGTCCTTGGCCGTGAAGTCTCACTCGCTGTGTCTTTCTACCTGATAGCTGCCAAGGGCCCCAGAGAGTGCCGGGAGCATGGTCCGCATGCTCACTGATGAATGGCCACGGAATAAGTGGCCGGGAGGTGGCGGGGTGGGGGAAGGGGGGAAAGCTCCTCAAGAAGGAACATGAATTGCTGGCTCTTCCCTCCGCATCTGTCTGGCCAAGTTCCTATTTGCCTTGGGTGGAGGGCTCAGGGGCCAGGCGCACTCAGCCACGTGAGGCCTCCGAGCAAAGCGGCCCGCGGGGCAGGAAGGCAGGAAGTTGCAGTGGTGAGCCACGGTAGTTCCAGTCTGCAGGGTTTCACAGATTTCACAGAACGTGGACGCAGGCTCTTGTAAAGGGCTGACCACAGAGCCATCGAGGCTTGCGTGCTTTGCCCGGCTTACCTGAAATCGTGTGTCCCCAGGCCAGTGACGCACAGAGGAATTTCAGCAAAAGTCGTCTGGCGGGCAAGCCACCTGGCCGAGTAATTTGTTTCCCCTGGAATACATTCAGTTACACAGAACTGTCAGAATAAAGCCTTCGTGATGCCACGCCCCACTTCACACGGAAATCTACTTCCCCACCACCGGGGAAAAGAGACAATACTTACTTACTCTTAGAAAAGAGACCTTAAAGAGCCATGCAAATGGCATTTAGGTGTCTCAAGACTTAACCGTTTTCAAAATGAGAACATTGCCATCATTTGTCCTCCATATTCACAAAGGGCAAAACAGAAGGAAATAGATAAACGTTTTGGAAAAGAGACTTTGAGTAGATTGAGCAGGAGCTTTTTAACATAAAGATGACTAATCTATGAAACAGGCTTCCAAGAAAATTGTAAGACCTCCCTCACCTTCAGACAGAGAAGGCAAGGTACTTGTACATTCACTCAACACACATTTTAACAAGCCCCTGACAAGTGCACAGCACTGAGCTAGGTGCCAGGGCGGACATAAAAGACATGCAGAATCGGGACAAAAGGAGAGATGGAACTCAACGTGACACGGTGGCACAGCAATCACACCTTCATCCAGCATACAGGTGAGTGCCTGCCAAGCAAAAAAATGTATGCGAGACTCTAGAGCAGCTTATGAAATCGAGTAAGAGTCCTGCTTCTGGGAATAAGGTAGACTAGAAATCCTGAAACCCTCCTGCTACAAAACCTGAACATTTTAGGTAAAATACAGAGTTCAAAATTTTCAATGAATGGAGAAGCTTGTAAGAAACTAATGGAGGGAGGCTAGCCAACCGTGCCTCTGGCTGTTTCAGCCTAACCTCTACACAGCCTCATTTAGGGACGCAGGAGACAAGACTTGTGCGCCACTGGAAAGGAGTCCGCTCAGTGAATACCCCCCATAACCTGAATACACACACACACAGCCCAGGCCCAGTGGTGACAGATGGTGACTACACTTACCGTGATGATGAGCACTGAGTAATGAACAGAATCATCGAAAGCATTTTGTGCACCCAAAACTAATACAACATTGTATGTCAACTCTACTTCAATTTTAAAAAGTCTCCACTTGCGGCTTTTCTAGGCTGTGCACACCCTACTCACATGAAGGCTGATCAGTGGCTATGAATACTCAGGGAGGATTTTAAAACCTTATCCTAGCGCCAATGCAGAGATAGACCTAGTCTCCCTCTCCCTCGGCCCCTTTCCACTGTGTGCTGAGTTGCACTCGCTCTCTCTCTCTAAAATAAACAAACAAATAAACAAATCTATCTTGAAAAAAAAACTAAAAGACCTTAAAGGAAGCCAGAGAGAAAAGACAGATTATGTATAAGGGAATGAAAATAAAATGAACAACTATTTCTCAACAGCAAAAGGAGAAGTCAGGAAACTGACTGAGGATATCCTCAGTATTAATGCGGCAAGAGAGTGAATATCAACTCAGAATTGTCTGCCAGTGAAACCATCTTTCAAGAAAAAGAGTATAATGGAGACATTTTCAGGAAAAAAAAAAATTGAGCATGATTACCATGAACAGATCCTCCAAAAGAAACTCTTCAATAGACTTTAAGACAAAAGCTATGATCACAGAGAGAAGGTCTGAGATACAGGAGTTTTGCAAGTGAAGTGTAGGAAAATTATGTGGGGAAATCTAAATAATATGAGTCAATATAATTTTTAATATGTGAAATTCAAAATGACTGAATGGCAATAGCGTGTGAAGTAGGAGTAAATAGATTGGTGCTAAAGCATTGTAAGATTCTTTGATTTGGGAGGAGAATAAAGTTTATTAACTAACTTTGGGTTTTGTAAAGTATTCATGTTAAATCATCAAAGGCACCCAGTAAAAGAACAGGTAACCTACAAATGCAGGGGAGAAATGAATGAAAAAAGGCCCTACTCCACATGGATGAGTCTCAAAAACATAATTTTGTGTCAAACCAAGTTCACACAGTAGAAGTTTATTTATATAAAGTTAAGAAATAAACAAAACTAAGTAATACACTTACTGTTTAGCGATACATAAACATTGGTAAAATTACAAAGCAAGACAAAGGAGTGATTAACAAAATCAGGATTACTTACCTCTGGGAAAGGAATGTGAAAAGATACTTGGTAATGTTTATTTCCTAACTTGGGGTAATACATGTATGTGCTTTTCTTAGTTTTAGTGTATTAGTATTATTATTTAAAATGTACTTTGGCATTTTAGAGCTGGTTCCCAAATTTGAAATGTGTTCATACTTAAATTAGCTTACCATTGCTGAGAAACACACCACACCAAAACTTAGTGGTTTTAAACAAGAATCTTTTATAATTGCTCATGCATCTGCAGATTCTCTGGGGCTCAGCTAATCTAGGCTGGGTTTGACAAGGGAAGAGAAATAAATATGCTCTGTTGCTTGGGAGGAACTGTAAAGTCAAATGGCAAGAGTTATTAATAAAGAGAGAAGTGAAAACTTGAGGTCAATAATGTACCATATTGCAGCTCTTAAGAAATTAAGAAGTTCAATAACTCAACACATTTATTTCCTTCTTTATTGCGGTAAAACACACATTACACCTACCATCTTAACCATGGTTAAGTATACAATTCAGCAGTATTAAGCACACCTACATTGTGTGCAGCCATCACCACCATCCATCTCCAGGACTGCTTTCATCTTGAAAAATTGAAACTCCCTACCCATTGAGCAATAATTCCTCAGGGCGCCTGGGTGGCTCAGTCGGTTAAGCATCTGCCTTTGGCTCAGGTCATGATTCCAGCATCCTGGGATCGAGTCCTGCATCAGGCTCCCTGCTCAGTGGGGAGTCTGCTTCTCCCTCTCCCTCTGCCCATCCCGCTGCTTGTGCGCGCTCTCTCTCTCAAGTAAATACAACAACAAAAAAAATCTTTAAAATAACAATCATTCCTCCATTCCTCCAGTCCCTGGACACCACCATTCTACTTTCTGTCTTAACGAATTTGTTGCTCTAGGTCCCTCATATAAGTGGAATCATACACCTGGGTTTTTGTTTGTTTGTTTCCTTTTTGTGACATTTCACTTAGCATAATGTCCTCAAGACTCATCTTTTTGTCAGAATTTACTTCATTTTTAAGGCTGAGCAATATTCTATTGTATGTACATGCTACATTTTGTTTATCCATTCATCCATAGACAGAGATGTAGGTGCCTTCCTCCTTTTGGCTATTGTGAATAAGGCCGCTATGATTAAGAGTGTACAAATATTTTTTCAAGTCCCTGATTTTGTTTCTTTGGGGTGTATACCCGGAAGTGGAATTGTTGGATCAGATAGTAATTCTATTTTTAATTTTTGGAGGAATCACCATTTTGTTTCACATGGTAGCCACACCACATTACATTGCTCCCAAGGGTGCACAAAGTATCCAATTTCCCCCCATGCTCACCGCACTTGTTACTTTTCTGGTTGTTGTTGTTGTTTCTTTATAGTCGCCATGGTAATGAGTGTGAGGGGGTATCTCACAGTGGTTTTAATTTGCCTTTATTCAATGATTAGTGATTTTGAGCATTTTTTCATGTTTATTGGCTATTTGTATATATTCTTTGGAGAAATGTCTATTCAAATCCTTTGTGCATTTTTAAATCAGGTTTGGGGGGTTGTTGTTGAATGGTAAGAGTTCTTTATATATTCTGGATATTAATCTCTTGTCAGGTAAATGATTTCCAAATATTTTCTCCCATTCTGTGGGTTGCCTTTTCATTGTGTTGATTATGTTCTTTGATGCACAGAAGTTTTTATTTATAATGCAGTTAACTTATCTATTTTTTTTCTTTTGTTCCCTGTGCTTTTGGTGCCGTATCAAAAAAATTATTGCCGAAAAAAAAAAAAGGAGGTGGGGGGGCGCCTGGGTGGCTCAGTCGTTAAGCGTCTGCCTTCGGCTCAGGTCATGATCCCAGGGTCCTGGGATCGAGCCCCGCATCGGGCTCCCTGCTCGGCGGGGAGTCTGCTTCTCCTTCTCCCACTCCCCCTGCTTGTGTTCCCTCTCTCGCTGTCTTTCTCTCTGTCAAATAAATAAATAAAATCTTTTAAAAAAATAATAAAAATAAATAAATAAATAAATAAGGAGGGGGGGGGCGCCTGGGTGGTTCAGTCATTAAGCGTCTGCCCTCGGCTCAGGTCATGATCCCAGGGTCCTGGGATCGACCCCCACATCGGGCTCCCTGCTCCGCGGGAAGCCTGCTTCTCCCTCTCCCACTCTCCCTGCTTGTGTTCCCTCTCTCGCTGTGTCTCTCTCTGTCAAATAAATAAAATCTTTAAAAAAAAAAAATTGTTGCCATATCTAAAGCTGTGATTCGGAAAATAATTTGGTTTTGACGTAAGCTTTTCCACTGGTTTCTCCTAAGAGTTTTATAGTTTTAATTCTCATGTTTAGGTCTCACATTTAGGTCTTTAATTTTTCTATATGGTACAAAGTTCCAATTTTATTCTTCTGAATGTAGATACCCAGTTTTCCCAACATCATTTGCTGAAAAGACTGTTCTTTCATCCATTGAATGGTCTTGGCATCCTTGTCAAAAGTAATTTGACGACACATGAGGGTTTATTTCTAAGATCTCTATTCTATTCCATTAATCTATATACTTTTCTATAAGCCAACACCAAACTATTCTGATTACTGTATTTTTGTAGTAAATATTGAAATCCAATCCTACTCTGCTCTTCTTTTCAAGACTGTTTTGGCTATTCTTTTTTTTTTTTTTTAAGATTTTATTTATTTATTTGAGACAGAGAGAATGAGAGACAGAGAGCATGAGAGGGAGGAGGGTCAGAGGGAGAAGCAGACTCCCTGCCGAGCAGGGAGCCCGATGTGGGACTCGATCCTGGGACTCCAGGATCATGACCTGAGCCGAAGGCAGTCGCTTAACCAACTGAGCCACCCAGGCGCCCCTGTTTTGGCTATTCTTGAGATTACATATGAAGTCTAGGATAGGTTTTTCTATTTCTGCAAAAATGTCATTAGGATTTTGATAGGGATTGCACTGAATATGTAGATTGCTTTGGGTAGTATTGACACCTTAACAATATTTAGTCTTCTGATTCATGAAGATAAGATGTCTTTCTATACACTGGTATCTTTAATTTCTTTCAGCAATATTTTGTAGTTTTTAGTATACAAGCATTTTGCCTCCTTGGTTAAGTTAATTCCTAGGTATTTTATTCTTTTTGATGCTGTCGTAAATGAAATTGTTTTCTTAATTTCCTTTTCAGTGTGTTCATTGATACTTGATACACTTACTTCTTTTTTTAAACATGGTGACTTAAACATATGCCCAAGTGGGTCATTCATTCATTTACCAATTATTTCTTGAGTACAAAAAAGTTAATATTGGAAGTAGATATGTTGTATAGTCATAGTGCCCTTAAAGAAAAGTAATCAATAATTAGGTATCTTATCACAAAGAAAATTCAAGCCCCAAAATTTTACAGGTAATTTTACCAATTATCCAATTATTCAAGGATTCAAAAAGTTGAATAAACCAATTCTTTAAGAGGATATAAAACCAGGGGGCACCTGGGTGGCTCAGTCGGTTAAGCGTCTGCCTTCAGCTCAGGTCATGGTCCCAGGGTCCTGGGATTGAGCCCCACGTCGGGCTCCCTGCTCAGCGGGAAGCCTGCTTCTCCCTCTCCCTCTGCCTGCCACTCCCTCTGCTTGTGCTCTCTCTCACTATCTCTCTCTCTCTCTGTGTCAAATAAATAAAATCTTAAAAAAAAAAAACAGGAAAATTCCCCAACATATTCTATGAGGTTAATAGAACCTCATCATTACCAAATCACACAAAGAGAGTATGAGAAGGAAAATATGACTCCTGAACACAGATGCAAATTTGTATACAAAATATGTGCAAAATGAATCCAAGAACATATTTTAAAAGCACACTGTGACCACTTAATTTATTCCAGGAATGCAGCAAGATGGCTTAATTTTAGAAACATTCATATATTTCACCACTAAATACATCAAAGGAGAAAGTTTATGTTTATCTCATAAAAAGTGTTTGCTCTTATAAAAGCATTTGATAAAATTCACCAGCAATGCATTAAAAAATCCTCTTAGCAAATATATTAGGACGCTGCACACTCAAATGGGGTAATTTGAGAAGAATTTAATGATTTGCAATGGCAAGGGCACAATAAAGGAAAACCAGTTGAGATATTGTATCTTCTAGGTCAAGTTCCCTTAAAAGGCTTGAGATAAGAGTTCAGGTGCATGTATTTATTGACAGGGTTCTCAGGAGAAAGGGAGTGAGGGAAGCAAGATATGGCAAGGAAAGAAGCTAGAAAAGATGTGATTTCCCCAAGTCTAGCTTCAGTCTGATCCCATAGGAAGTTCTGCAGCATCGTATGCGCCAGCATTGATCCCACCTTTAGGCAGCCTAGGGAACCAGCCTTTTGTACCCCTGTTTTACTCAGTTCTTAGTTATGGGCTACCCCAGCAGGGGAGGTGGGAGTGAGAGTTTATTAATCTCTGGCAAAGCAGCTTTTCTTAGGCCAAAAGTAATTCTACTTGTTGAGGACACAGCATCACATAATGGTCATTGGTTGAAGGTGTATAATGAGTCCTGAAGCATAGTAATCTAGCCCCACAGAGCGTCCACTCCAAGTTGGCACCCTAGCTGCCCCTTCAAGACGCCATTCCATCATCCTTCCAGGCTAGCCACTTCTGAATGACACAGAATACAGTAGAACCTAAAGTCATGTACCTATCATCTGTGCCCATCATCACACCTAGTTGGCTATAAAATGAATCCCTTAGTCCAAGACAATGTCAAAAAGAATCCCCTATCAATAGATCAGACATTCTGTGAAATCTTGGGTAGTGGTTCTGGCCAAAGTTCTACAGGCAAGAAAGGCAACACCATGCCCCAAACACATGAGAGTCTCAGTCATGGTGAATTATTGTCCTTTCTGGGATTAAAGGAGGTTGATTAATCAACTTGCCACCAGTGGCTGGTGGCCTCTTCAAAGGCTGCTCATATATTAGGAGCTCAGCACTGGTCTCTGTGAATGGCAGGTCAGTGCTAGTGGCTGGGTCAGCCTTGGTATTGTACTGACATGTGGCCTGCATCTCTCCACCATCTCTACTCTGAGCCCATTGCACCACACCGTTATGTCGAGGACAGGAACTAGTTGGCATCTATTGGCCAAGTCATCCTATTCACATGGTAGTTTCGTGCCTCTTCTATGGTGGATGCTCTTTTGAGAGCATTAACAAGTGATAGAGAAATTCTCACACTTGGTGTCCCCTCCCATACAGTCATCCACGTGTCGCCTCTCCAGACCTGCATTTCTTCAATCTTTAACCATGCTTCTTCAAAGCCCCTGACCAATCAGCAAAGCCATTTGGTCCACATATACCCTTTCCTCTTCATTTTTCTCTCCTCACAAGATAGATGCCCAGGTGGACTGCTTGAAGCTCTGTCTATTCAGAGGATTTTTCCTCACGACTCTTCAGCTCCACTCCTGAGTGGTACTCGGGAAAAGCAGCAGCCCATTCTCCAGTTGCCTCATCTTACTTACCATCCCTCTACGAACTGAGCCTAGGCGTTTTACTATAAGCTGAGCACTGGAAACATTCACCCTGTCCCCCATCCACCAGTGTATGCCACGGGTGTGATCTGAGGAGATGTTTGGACAAGTCCTTGAAAGAACGAGTATTTTTGAATTGCAGTGATCAATAATAAACATATTTCTTATAAAAAATGTTAATTGGTAGATGACATGAAACTTACATGTGCCTCTGGACTTTCTCTATTTCAATCCTAGATGTACTATGTCCATTTTACAAAGGATTTCTGCTGGCCTATCTGACCTTGAGACTTGATGGGTCTGACTACGTCCAACTCAGGATGGAAAGTTTTGGCTTCAGGATCATTTGGTGTCACGTTGTTGGACCCTGTCTTTACCAGGACCCAGAAGCACATCGGAACCTGCTTTTCAAATGAGTATAATGTCCTCTGCTCTAGATAGCCTGTTCTTGCTCCAGAATCCTAGGAACGTTTGACCTCCTACTAATACTTGCTAGAGATTCCAAAAAATGTTTTTAACAGTGACAGATTTCTAGTATACCAAAGATCTGAGTCATATGTCCTAAATTTCAGGACTGCTTATAATGCATCCTAGACCTGCTACAGATTATTTTCTGTATCTGGCCTTTATTCAAAACCAGCATCATTTGACATCATGTGGGTCAGAACAGTATTCTCAAGCATGGAAAATGCTGACTCTGAATTTGAAGAGAGCTACCAAGCATTGTGCTTCTTCTGAGCGGTAGGAAGTGCAAGGCACATTACTTGTCCTTAACTTTAGAATGAATGCCCTGCCATGTTCTGGACCATGAACCACTGCAAACTGCACCAATGTGTAGGTCCTTAATTTTTGTAGGGTTTTTCTTTTACCCTTTGGAGCACATATGCCTTACCGAAGCATTCAGAATATCTGCCACTTCTTGCTCATCTGAATAACATGACGTCATCAAAATAATTAGCCAATGAGATTTTCTGTGGAATGTCCAAATGGTCCAGGTCCCTTGTGACAGAAAGCAGAGGGAGGAATTCATGTAGCCCTCAGGCAAGACCGTGAATGAATGTATCCCGTTGTCCATTCTTAAGTGAATGCAAAGTATTTCTGATCCTATTTTCCAATAAATATCAGGAAGGATGCATTTGCCAGATCAATAACTGCATACTAGAATCTGTTAATCTGCTTTAATAAAGATGCCCCCTCTGGCCCAACAAGTGCAGCTGGGACTTAAACTTCGTAAAGTTTGCTATGGGTCACTGTCATCCGTCATGATCCATGAATTTTTTTGCGGGGATTAGACTGGCAACATAAAGGATATGATGAGGACCACTCTGCCTGCATTCTCTGTCTCTGAGGATGGCACCAATCACCATCCCCTTCATGATTTTAGGGGATACTAATTGGCTTTTTCTGCTACAATAGCTCTTACTCTAAAAATCAAGATACAAGTGTAAGAGTTCCAAATACTACTAGGTACATTCATTCAGGAATCCAGGAAGTAGCCATTGGGTGAGTCTGTGCACTTCGTGGACCCACTGTGAGATGGATCTGGGCTAGGACTCCACTTACCACCTAATCTCAATGTGCCCCTCCTCTAACACAGGTCCAGGATGGCAGGAACCAGCTCAACTTGGCCCTCTATCCAGTAGTCTTCAAAAGATGTGAGCCTACCACTTTCCTCGGTATATAATTAGCCAAGTAGATGCTTTGGGGAAAGGACTAGGGAAATCACTACTTTATGCAGTTACCATGATGCTTCAGGATCCTTTACGGTGATGTGGCCTCTCCATCAGCTGATGAATTTTAAGCCTAAGGGCATTTCAAGTCCAGAAACAGAGAAAGAGGCCCTGACTTTCCATTGTGGTGACTGATCTCAGCCTTCTGTCCACCTATTTTTGAGGTCTGTTGATATTACATATTGAATAACACCCATCTCTCTTAGGACCGACATACTCTATTAACCCTCTTGATAGGCCTCAGGGGATGAGGGCCATTCCAACTCTGCTGTCCATTCTGGTCATTACACTCACCTGTCTTCTGAGAGTTAAATGCTGTCAGCTGGCATCACCTTGGCTCCAAGAAATCCCAATTCTGGAACAAATATCTCCTCCCATCCGCCTTGGCCCAAGAAGATAACCTCCATTGAGCTTCCCCGCAACGTCCGCGCTCCCCTGAAGAGCACGTTCCTTATTATCTTGGTAAACAAAGAGTCCTCCAGGGCCTCCCAAAGAACAGTATCAGTTGGTGGTTTCCTTGTCTTAAACAGTAAATCCAGAACTGCAGGCCCACCTCTCCAGGCCTTTTTTGTCCCTTCCTCCACAGTCTCTACGTCAGTTAGCATGACCCAACACTTTTCCTGAGCAAAGCCATCCAGCCAAGTCTTTGCTCTTGGGCCCTCACCAGCGTTTTCATTCCTCCATAACAGGAGAGTTTCTTTGTATTGACAGACACTCCTTTTTCCAGACTTACATGGATCCACCTTGATCCTGCACCCGCAAGAACTCTTGCACAGTTGCACCAAGAAACATGAAAAGAATGTTCATAACAACATTGTTAAAAAATCAAAAAGACCAGAAACAGCCCAGTTGTCCCTTAATGGGAGGATAGATAAAGAAATAACAGTATTTTCTTATAATAAAATACTATCCGTTACCGGACCAATAATGAAAATGAACAAACTACAGGTACATCAATATGAATGAGTCCCCAAAATTTTAAAAAACAAATTGCTGAAGAATACACTCAGTATGACATTGTTTTTATAAAGTTCAAAATTAAGCAAAAGAAACAATGCTTAGGGACTCATACAAGCATGATAAAAACTAGAAGCAAAGCAAGGAAATTCAGGAAGGCAGTTAGGTCTGGGTGGAGGGAAGGACATGGGGTCAGAGAGAAGCACACAGGATGTTTAATAATATCAACTCCATTAATAACATGTGTGCTAGATTGTGCTCTATGTATATAATAGTTCATAATTTTTAAATAAAAAATAAAACCTATTAGCCACAATCCTTTGCTTCAAGCTACTCACGGTCTAGGAAGAGAAGTCAGACATATAAAAACAAACCCTAATACAAAATGTATGAGAAAACTGCATCGGGGGAAAAAATACCTAATTATAACTGGGAAGATCAGGAGAAGCTGGTGACATTTGAGATGAGCTTTGAGGAGATTTCTAAGGAGGAGAGAGGGAGAGAAGACAGTTCCATCCAGGGCTGGAGCATATTAGCATATTCCCTGCACAGGATGCTGGGAAATGAGGGAGATGATCCATGATTCCATCTCTTTGCTATTCCTCCTGCCCCCACACCTTAAAACAACTTCTACCACATGCAGGGCATACTCATTTTCTCCAGTGAAATAGAAACAGCACAGCTTTTGAGCATAAAGAATGGTGGTTTGAATTCTAGTTCCACCACTCACCAACTCTCAGCTGTACCCCATTCTCCTGTGTAAAATGGAGACGTCATAGGTACCAGAGTTATTTCCAGGGATGAAAAACGTAGGTGGGTGTTAGCTCCTTATTCTCAGGACACATGTCTGTCAGTGGCTTGATTTTTTGTCTTTGGCTTGACTTTATCTTTAAATTCCAGGTAGAACAGATATTGTTTCCTTGGCCTCAGAGAGCCGGTGGCCTCAAAGCCAACCCAGACATGACACATAGCACTGCAGGAAAGTTTTTGACCTCCCTGAGCCTCAGTCTCATCACTTGAAAAGCAAGAGGAAGACTGAATCCAGGGTAGATACATAGATTTCATCTCACTTGCCATCCATGAGCTGTGGCTACCTCGCCTGAGCAAAGGTTTCTGAATCTGCCTTTAGCTTCTGTGGGAGAGAAAAGTCCTGGCCAGTTCCTGTCTGGGTGGTGGGA
Source organism: Neomonachus schauinslandi (assembly GCF_002201575.2). NCBI lineage: Eukaryota > Metazoa > Chordata > Mammalia > Carnivora > Phocidae > Neomonachus > Neomonachus schauinslandi. The sequence continues at coordinate 110,918,702 of NC_058407.1, read as the reverse complement.
AGGACATGGGGTCAGAGAGGAGCACACAGGATGTTTAATAATATCAACTCCATCAATGGGCCAGGAGCAAGAGTGGCTGTCTGTCCTCTTTTTTTTTTTTTTTTTTTAAAATTTTTTTTTTTTTTTTTTTTTTTTAAGATTTTATTTATTTATTTGAGAGAGAGAGAATGAGAGAGAGCACATGAGAGGGGGGAGGGTCAGAGGGAGAAGCAGACTCCCTGCCAAGCAGGGAGCCTGATGCGGGACTCGATCCAGGGACTCCAGGATCATGACCTGAGCCGAAGGCAGTCGCTTAACCAACTGAGCCACCCAGGCGCCCTGTCTGTCCTCTTTTAAATGCCCATGAAGTCAGAGGCAAAGTAAAACAGCTCGTCAGCTGGGCTGACAGTCTAAATAATGAAGGTTATGATGAATTCCCTGCCCACCCAGCATTTCTTCATTTAAGTAAACAAGTCAATTTATGGTTTAGGCTGATTTCATCCCTAAAATGAATGTTACAAAAAGCTGAGTGTGTTCTTAGGAAACGTCCCCTTTTAAAGAGTTTGTATCTATGGTGACATCATGCAGAGGCTTCCAGATGGAGAGGAATCTTTTCTGGAGGAAAGTTCTGACCTTTAAAGCAGGGTATTCAATAGCCTATCCTCACTGCAACCAGGCCTTTGAGTTCCAACTTTGATAATCAATGCCTGTAACACTTAGATGTGAAACTCTGATTTGGTGTATGAGTCACCGTAAGCCAGCATGGGACAGGGGAATACCCTGTCCACTAGAGAGAAACCTCACTATGGCATGGCGGTGGGACAGTGAGTCAGTCCACAGCTACTCCTGAGAATCTCCAAGCTGATGTTTCCCCCACGAATCTCAAGTAACCGAGGGACTTTTTCCTTTAAAACAAAAAAAGTCACCGACACACCAGATGGGATTTCAGAAGCTAATTTCCAAATTGTTCCAGTCCAAATTACTTTGAAGGAATCTTGTTTCTTTGTATTAACTTTTTTATTGTGGGACATTTTTAAATTATATAGAATCAGAGAAAATAATAAAACAAACTGCCATGTACTGATCACTCAGCTTCAGCAGTTAATGAATTCATGGACAATCTTGTTTTATCTTTACCCCCCACCTGCTGCCCCACTCCATCCTCTGGGTTATTTCGAAGTAAATCCCACATATATCATTTTATCAGCAAATTCAATGGGGTTCTTATACTTGTGCTTCACAAGTTGAAAAAGTTATGGCTGGGGCGCCTGGGTGGCTCAGTTCGTTAAGCGTCTGCCTTCGGCTCAGGTCATGATCCCAAGGTCCTGGGATCGAACCCGCATCAGGCTTCCTGCTCAGCGGGGAGCCTGCTTCCCCCTCTCCGTCTGCCTGCCGCTCCCCCTGCATGTGCTCTCTCTCTGTCAAATAAATAAATAAAATCTTAAAAAAAAAAAAAAAAGAAAAAGGTGGGGCCAAGCAAGTCAGCTCTGTCAACATTAATAGAATATCGTTACTACTCCCTCTTATAGACCAGACTGCAACTGGCCTTGAGTCCCAGGGATAGTAAGTGACAGAGCCAGAGTTTAAACCCAGGCAGTCCAGCTCAAACCAGAAGATAAATTATTTAAACTCAGGGCCCTTATCTGATGGCAAGTGACTCCCTAATAAGAAATACTGAACGCGGAAGGTAACTGCTAGCTTGCATAATACACTCAACTAATATCTTTCAAGCACCTAGTCTGTTCACGATAAGCATTTATACATAAATAGTGCCCTGCAATGTACAAAGCTATTTAAACTTCCAGATGGCCCTTGACTAACTATGACTCTGCAGATGTTATGAAGTAACAAACTAAAGTTCTGAGCAGTCAGCTCAAACATTTGCTGGTAAGAGATCTCCAACTCCGACTTCAAGGACAAGTCTCCTTCCAATACAGGGTCTGTGTTGCTCTCAGCAAAAGGAAAGCCTGGAAAAGTAAAAACCATTGTACAGATGTAAGTTACATGTCTCCCTCTCTACCCAAAAATGATGTTCCAAAGAAAACAAATGACTAGTGCGCAGTGTTTCCCGAAGGAGAGTAAACAGTATCAACTCCTGAACTCCCTGCAAATGACCTGTGAGTATCTAGAGGACTCATCTTGTGAATGACTGTACCGGCAATTCATACTGTGGTAATCAACTTCAGTCTGAGCAGATGAGATGTGCTCTAGAGAAAATGAGAGCCCCGATAGGAAATTCTGAATTTCTGAAAACCACTCCTCTCCAGCTGGGCCCTACCCCACCCCAAGCCTCGTGGCCTGGCACATCCCATGGGAGGAATGGGTTTGTTTGGAGATGCTAGACATGACACAATGCAACATGGGGAACATCCGTCTGAGAGCGGCCTCAAGAGGGAAGAAAAAAATGCAATAGATAAAGGAATCTCAAGAGGCTGCAGAAAAAAAAAAATATGAGTACTGAAATTACATTTCCTGCAGTTTCAGGGAAAACGTGCGTTGTCATCGTTCTGTGAAACATTGTCCACTATTCTACTTGTGGGCAGGGAATGCGAGGAGAAGGCTATGGTGTTTCCTGCCATCTTCACTCCTGCGAACTCACAAAACCACCCATCTGAGTCCAAGACTGTGAAGCCTCTCGACCAGAATATTTAAGTCACCCTTTGCACAAAGTGTTCTTTCTGCACACTGAAAAAAATGCGTGTATTAATTTTTTCAGTGTACCCAAGGAAAACATGTTTACTTCACTTACGCTCCTTAAGAGCATATGTGCTCTTAAGCATATGTGCTTCCTTGAATTAGTTTTGCATGAAATACTTAAAACATATTTCTAAACAATCAAATATCTACTAAGCGCATTTCAAAGCAATTTAAGGGTTAGTATGTTCTAGTGAATTATTTCCTGTAGTGCAGATTTAACTAAAAAGAGTCCTTTGAAAAGTCATGGTTATTTTTTAAAATAAGAGCTAAATATTCAGTCAGCTTGCTGAGTGTTTTTGGCTATGATTTTTAACTTTTTTTTTTTTACTTTGGCCTAGCTTTTCCCCGGATATAAGCCAGAAAAATCTGCAGTATCTGGAGATACTTTTAAAGCTACAGTAAGATTAGCAACTCCAATGAGGCAGATGAAATGTAGTTTCTCCTATGAGAAGGGTCTAAGGTAAGATGTGTATCTTCCAGGAAGAGACAACTGAGTGGGGGTGGGGGGAATCAGAACAAAGACATTGCTGGAAAGTCTGCAATGATAATGCATCTTGGGTGTGAGTGGCATGAGCTTGCTTGCATCGTTGACTTTTGCTTCCAATCCTTACAGGGTCATGCCCTGCTGGTTTCCTTAAAATGAAATGTCCAAGCTATCCCTACGTCATTCCCACCCCCCAAAAACTAATAGCCTAAATTTCAGTTTCATTGTTACTGTTATTCCATAGGATCAAATCAGACATTTTTTCTCACTTGAGCTTAGCAAACATTTGCTTGCTGCTGTGTTCTGGTTCTCCTGGGCTGTGGAACCAGCTGGGGACCTCTTGTCTGGTGGAGGTACGAAGGGTCAATAAACATTTAATGAGGATTTGGAATTGAAGTTTATTTTTTTATGGTGAAAAAATTTGTATTTAGACTTAGCCAACTGGACTCAGTTTACATGATCCCAATTTGGTTGGCAACATCTAAAGTATCATAGTCAGGAGCCAGTTGAACTTCTTCTGTCTACTAGGCCTGATCAAGGTATTGACCTTGACCATGGCAATGTCATAAAACTTCTTCACAGCCTGTTTGATCTGGTGCTTGTTGGCCTTGACATCCACAATGAACACAAGTGTGTTGTTGTCTTCTATTTTCTTCAGGGCTGACTAGGTAGTCTGGGGGAACTTGATGATGGCTTCGTGGTCAAGTTTCTTTACCCTGGGGGTGCTTTTTCAAGGATATTTGGGCTGCCTTCACAGATGCATGTCTTGGGTCATCAGAGTGTAGGTGATGTGCGGATCTTGTTTTTGGGACTATGGACGCCTTTGAGCACTGCTTTCCTGGCCTTCAAAGCCTTTGCTTTGGACAGGGGCTTCCTTCTTCACCTTCAGCACCATCTGCATGAAAGGTATCTTGATGTTTAGATGCTGCAGACCACAAATTTATTTTTTAAATACACTCTTAAGTAACAATCTAGATCTTGTTTGTTTTGAAGAACAGAGCACTAATGACGAAACAAAAAACACATATACCAAATGTATCTCTGCTCCAAAGGAACCAGAATGAATTTTCCAACCACATCTCCTTAAATCTCCAAACAAGGGATTGAATGAGTGACCTGGTATCCTCATTTTCCATGTGAGAGTCTGATGATCCAAGTTCCTCAGAGAGTGAAGTCAACTTCTAAAGCCATATCTCTCCCATTATAAAACCTGGTTTTTAACCAAAGCGTAGACCACTACACACTCTACACACTGAGTTTTGCATACTTTATGTATCTGGGCAACCTAACACCATGAATATAGAATATTAGAGGGACATTTGTCTGGTCTTACAAATACAAACAAGAACAGATAACATATGACGAAGAAGGAATATGGAACTTTTACTTTTTCAGAGCCATAAAGAAGGTTTCCAGGCTGAGGGGTAAATTGTTATGAATGGTTATTTGCTGAATTATCTGTGTGTTCAGCTAATGCTTAACATAAGGAGTCATCATTTAGTGGCAGAGCATAGATAATAAATACAGCATATTCTACATACTATATTTCAGTAGTTCTCCACCTTACACCAAATGCTTCCTTTACTATTGTGAAATGACTTGGTAGAAAATAAAACCTACACACATATCAAAAAAAATTTAATGTATAAAGATTTTGGGAGACTTAAGAGAAGTTACAGAGTGATGTTGTTATAACAAAGGAGAGATTAATTGTGCTGGAAGAGTACCTTAATGACTTCCATTTAAAGATGGTGAGCTGAGCACACGTTTCAATCTCCATGTTCTCCTGAAGTTCCACTAATATATAGCAAAGGATTTTTTAAAAGCATAAACCATAGGGGCACCTGGGTGGCTCAGGCGTTGGGCGTCTGCCTTCAGCTCAGGTCATGATCCGAGGATCCTGGGATCGAGCCCCGCATTGGGCTCCCTGCTCAGCGGGAGGCCTGCTTCTCCTTCTCCCACTCCCCCTGCTTGTGTTCCCTCTCCTGCTGTGTCTCTCTGTCAAATAAATAAATAAAATCTTTAAAAAAAATAAAAAATAAAAAAATAATAAAAGCATAAACCATAAAGACCAAAACAAATGGGAGGAATTGGAAAGTTATATGGCAACAGACTTTGCAGAACCAAGAAATTGAACACTAACCCAGTATTGGGAAAAGTCAAGAAAGAACCCGATATAAATGGTAGACCTCCAGAATGCTGAAGAAACAGCATCATCTGATACTTCCAGAAAGACTGAACACCAGAGAGTTAGTTAAAAGTCTGTTTAAGTAGCAGTAAAATCTCCACATCTAATCCCTTACTTCTGAGACTGTCCCTCCTTTCCTGGTGCAAGCCTGGAGGTATATTCTCTGGAAAGGGTAGAACAGAGGGCATCGGGGCTGGGGGAAACCAAGCATCATTGAAGGTGATGCTTAGGTTCCAAGGAAAGAAGGATTCAGTGAAGACGTGCAAAATATTGAGACCCTGACCACACTCGGCTCCCAGAGGCTGACAGCCAGACTTAAACCACCTGGACAGCAGACCAGACAATCCAAAATCCACTTCAAAAGGAAAGACCTAGAGATACAAATACTGGTACAAAGAGTGAGTTTTTCCCAATGAAATAGCATATCTTGATCATGCTAAAGTGCACCCCACAGTTAAAAACCAGGCCCAGATGCCCAGCACAGCCAGTCAGCTCTGAGCGCCCAACTGCTAACTATGAGTGGACGGCCAAGGAGTGGCAGACATTTGAAGAAGGCTTTGAATAGGAAAAATAGAGGTCAAAGCAAATGAATCAACAAGAAAACATAAAGGAAAAAGAGAAGAAAACTTAAAAAAGAAACTACCATCAATTTCTTCAGAATAAAATAAGACAAGATATTCTCTCTATGAAATAAGAACAATGTTTTCAAAGAGGTTTTTCTAAGAACAAGGTGCTTTAAAATAAAAATATAATCAGAGAAAAAAAAATTTTAATCTCTGCAAAGTTTTAAAGTTAAAATTGAGGAAATATCCCAGAAATTAAAAAGTAAAAGTAGAAGGAAACACACACACACGAAAATTGTAAAATCTAATGAAGAGTCCAGAAGAAGCTCACTGAAAAAATGAATAGGAGAATAATTTTTTTTTTTTAAGATTTTATTTATTTATTTGAGAGAAAGAGAATGAAAGAGAGAGAACACATGAGAGGGGATAGGGTGAGAGGACGAAGCAGACTCCCTGCCAAGCAGGGAGCCCGATGCAGGACTTGATCCAGGGACTCCAGGATCATGACCTGAGCCGAAGGCAGTCGCTTTACCAACTGAGCCACCCAGGCGCCCAAATAGGAGAATAATATTAAAGAACTTATGCATATACATCTCCCAAATCTGAAAACTGGTTTCCAAATTAAGAGTCTAGAAGTCCAGAATCATGTGCTAAGACACGTGGCCATGAAGTTTCAGAATACTGCAGTCAAGGATCAAGAATCTGCATGATTTGAAAGTTGTCAAGAACCACACTAGAGGGGCGCCTGAGTGGCTCAGTCATTAAGCGTCTGCCTTCGGCTCAGGTCATGATCCCAGGGTCCTGGGATCGAGTCCCACATCGGGCTCCCTGCTCTGCGGGGAGCCTGCTTCTCCCTCTCCCACTCCCCCTGCTTGTGTTCCCTCTCTCGCTGTGTCTCTCTCTGTCAAATAAATAAATAAAATCTTTAAAAAAAAAAAAAAAAAAACCACACTAGAAGGTAGGATAAAATAGAACAAAATGCCTGCAAAATGTTGAAGGGAAATCATTTCTTATCTAGGCTTCTATACTCAGGCAACTATCAATCAAGCATGGGAGTAGAATCAAGACATTTTCCAAAATACAGGTTCTTACAACTTTGTCTCCCATGCACTGTCTCTCAGGAAGCTCTGAGGAAAGTACTCTCATGAAATCAGTAGGTAAGAAACATACTGATGGTAGGAAACCTCTTGATGGTGAAAGGTACTCTCAAGATCTCCAGCCTCTTCTTGTGGTTCTGTGGAGCAGAAGGCACAACGTTGAGCAGAGGACCTAGAGATCAACCAGTCTGGGATGATGTGGGTGAGCCCCTCAGCGCTTCCTTCAGGAGGGCACCTGCTGGAAAGGGAACGGTCAGGGACAGCCTCCAGCTGCCATGCTGGGCTGTGCTTTCCCCACGCTGCTCCCGCCAACACCTGAGCATTTTTGCCCAACGTGGGATTCCTCTAGTGAGGCTCTCAACCAGCCATGCCGGGATTTCCTCAGAGCTGCCCTGAAGCCTGAGGCTTTTCCTTCCCTCTTTCCTTTCCCAGATGTCAGAACTGCATCCCGCTCTGAAGGCTCTCTCTGCCTCCCCCTGCCTTCACCCTCTATCTTTCCACAGGTATTTCTCCCCCAAAATCTCTCACTCTTCACATACCATCTTCATGTCTACTTCCTCAAGGACCCAAACTAACACAAATCCAAAACACAGGTTCGGAAGCTCCTGGGAAAGATCCATCAAGAAAACAAAATTATTCAAATACCCAATATGTTTGATTTTATTGAACAATATTAACACAAATGGAGGCAAGCTGGGGATAATCAGTGATAAATACATAGACAATTAGCCCCCCCTCTGTTGGAAAAACAGAGAGATGGGAAGTGTCCAAGAATGTGGTAGGTGGTTGGGTGTGAAAGAGAATTAAATCTTCACCTTTGGGCGCCTGGGTGACTCAGTCGGTTAAACGTCTGCCTTCAGCTCAAGTCATGATCTCAGGGTCCTGGGATTGAGCCCCGTGTGGGGCTTCATGCTCAGCGGGGAGTCTGCTTCTCCCTCTCCCTCTGCCCCTCCCCCCTGCTTGTGCGCTCTCTCTTTCTCTCTCTCTCTCAAATAAATAAAATCTTTAAAAAAATAAAAAATATATCTTCACCTTTAATATTGAGAAAATAATAGATAATGCCTACAACAAGAAAATAAAGAAGCAGCAAGTATGTTACATAGTGAAATAAGGTGAATGTTACGAAAAGAATCAGAATCATTGAAAGGAGTTGCCCCTGAAGAGCAGATAATGGAAGGGGGTAGTTCAGGGAACTGGGTTTTTTGGGGGGTTAAAAACCATAAAGAACAATTTAACTCTTAAACTATGCACAACTATAACTTTCATCAAAAAATACATTGCAAAACAAAAGAAGGCATTGCAAGGAAACTAAGTGTGAAGCAAGGGGAAGGACCTAAGCAGACGGTGAAAGAGAGGAAAGAGTGAGCCATGGGAGGTGGGTGGGAAAGGCCTGGGGGCTAGAACCAGCAGCCTATGATGAGCCTGAAATAGAGGGACTAGAGGTCAGCATGGCTGGAGTGGGCTGAGCAGTGAGGAGAAAGGCACGCGAGGAGCCTGGACACACAGATGGGGACACACAGGGCCTTGTCAGCCGCATTATCTCAGGACCTTATCTTAGGAGCCATGGGAAGACTCTGAAAGTTTTCCCGTGGGAGGATGTCTCACATTCATGTTTAAGGTCACGGTCGAGGGTGCTGAGAATGTGTTGGAGGGAGATGAGGAGAGCAGCAGGGTGAGAAAGAGGGTGCAGTCCCGAATGATGGCCAGTTGTCTTCCTTGAGGCCTTGGGGGGGTTGGCTGTGAATTGCTAGGAAAGCACATGAAGCATATACTGAGGAGAGGCAGATGTGGGACCAGAGATAATTTCAGTTTTGGTGACGATGGGTTTAAGTTTGCCTGAATCTAAGTCAAGACATCAAGTAAACAATTAGAATCACAGGTCATGGGTTTAACAGAGAGATCTGGCCTAGGGGCACTTGGGTGGCTTAGTCAGTTAAGTGGCTGCCTTTGGCTCAGGTGATGATCTCAGGGTCCTGGGATGGAGCCCTGCGTCGGGCTCCCTGCTCAGTGGGGAATCTGCTTCTCCCTCTGCCTCTGTACACACTCTCTCCCTCTCTCTCTCTCACGACTCTCACGCTCTCTCTCAAGCGTGATGCTGGTCACAAAGCCTGGGGCGCAAGAAGAAGGTTGAAATGATGCAGAAAAAGAAAAAAAAATACAAGAAAAAAAGACAACAAATTGGAAATTAGCTAAACTTCTGAGAGTTTGACACCCAACTTCATAGGTGGAAAACTGTTGTAACCAACGGGCTTGTTTTTTGATGCATGAAAACTAACCTGTGTGATTTCTTTGTTTTTTTGTCACCTATTTGGTCAGATTGATGCAAATGCTCACATTGCTTTACCCTAGCCACTGACATGTGTCATTTCTGGATGGTTCCTCCCATCAGTGGGAAGCCTGGGGTGTATATTGTCAGAACCTCCCGTTCTGCCATCTGTACTTATCACCCTCTGTGACTTAGGTTTTTCCAACTGCTGAAACCACTTCCTAAGTATGAGAAATGAGATGTTTTTCTACTCAGGTAAAACATAAAATAGAAACACAAGCCCTCTTGAAAGGGTAACCGAATAATAGTATGCCAAATTGGAATACCTACTTGAAATGTGTGAAAATAATAAGTCTTTTGTGGAAAAAGTCTTATCGATTGCTGTTTTCTCTACACACTGTCTTAATAAAACAACATTTTAAAAAAACCTGATTGGAAGGCATTATAACATTTTCCTTCAGAAAAAAAAAAATCAACACAGCTGAGTGTGCACAAGCTTCTGGTCTTTGGAAGGGGCATCTGGGTATATTCTGCATAGATTCTGCGTATTGTCCTGATTGTCGTGCATAGTAAATAAATAGTAAATGCCTCAGGAGAAGACTGCTTCATACTAATAAATGCTGACTCGTAGGAGTAAAAATAGGGTATCAGAAAAATCACAGAAAAATGGTTTTGACCACATAGGCCACATTTGTATGGTCATATGCTGCAATTAAAAGGAAATGCTTACTTCTTTTATTTTGTTTTCCCAAAACAATGCTTGTTAAATAATGCTTAGGAAAAAAAATAAAGGAATATATATATTTTTCTCTTCTCATTTATTTCTTTACTTCTTCATTTGCATTCCATTATTTCTGTGGCTTGAAAATGTAGGCGAAGGGGATGGGTGAATCACATCCAAAGTTCAGCTACCTGGAAAAATCTGTGTATTTTGATCACAGTCCTTGATGGCAAATGATAAAAATTGTCTTCGGTAAATTTATGCCAAACTTACTGGAAGCATAGTGAATGGCTTGGGCACAGAAAACAGGTAGCAGCCAAAGGAGGCCAGGTGGCTGAGCATACCACAGGTCAGGCTGCTTAGAATGCTGCCATTGGCCTTCGCTACCAGATCCCAGTCACTTTCCATCTTTGATTGGCCATCCTTCTGCCACTCAACCCCATCCTGCCACCGTAGTAATCTCTACCTGCCCTGAGTCTCTGCTTCAACCCTTCAAAATTCAAGGTTTTAGGTACGAACATCCAGTTGTGCTAGCTTGCTAATGAGATCTTACTCTGGACTCCAGGGAGAGAGGCTACAGAATATGTTTTTCCATGTGCATTCTGTAGGGTCTTGTCTTCCTCGAGTCATACAATTGGGCATTCCTCAATACCAGAAAGGGTGTTCCAATGATGGACAACCAAAAAATGACATGACCACCATAACAAGTTTCAAACTTTTTTGACTACAATTCCTAATAAGAAACACACTTACAGCACACACCAGCACACACACACACACACACACACACACTCATACCCATGCATATAAAGAAAAGTTTCATATGATACTTATCATTACTTATCAGACCCACCACCTTATGACCTGTGGGTGGTGCACAAAATACACTAGGGCTGTCGTCCACATAAACTAAAATGCAAATGACATTCTTAAAGTGTGTAGTGCACAACCTGACAACCATACCTGGCAGCTTTGTGTGCAGTGCACTTTGTTCTCTTTTTTTCTATTTAAATTTTTGTAAATGTTCATTGCAAACCACTGAATTGACTTCATAACTCATGCAATGTACTGATTGTGTCCTCCCCACCACCACACACACACACCAAAATTCAGATGTTGCAGCCCTAACCCCCAATGCAATTGTATTTAGAGATAGGGTATTTACATGGTAATTAAGGTTAAATGAGGTCATCAGAGTGGAGCTCCAATTCGATAGGACTGGTGGCCTTATAAGAAGAAGAGATCTCTCCCCCATCTCTCACCCAACAAACACAAACATAGGAAAGGCCGTGTGACCACACGGCTAGAAGGTGAGAACACACCCCTCTGCAAGCCAGGAAGAAAGCTTTGACTAGACACCAACTGTGCTGGCACCCTGATCTCAGACTTCCAGCCCCCAAAACAATGAGAAAATAGATTTCTGCTGTTTCAGCCACTCGGTCTACGGTATTTTGTTCTGGTAACCCTAGCAGACTAAGACAACCCTAAAGTGTGAAAAATACTACATGACACCGTGCTTAGGGCGATGCATCAGAAACATGGGGACCCCCTAAGCCATCCATTTCTAGCTGCAGAGGTTGCTTGATCATTCCGGCTGCAGCTGTTTCCTGAGCAAAGCCTACCTATTCTTCATTTCCACCTCCTATTTCTCTCCCCAGGGCTTTTTTCTCCCATTCCCTTCTCATTGGACCACTTCATTAATTCCACGTGGACAAATTAAACAGGCCATCTTCCTTCTTTCCTGGCTTGCCTGCTTGATGTTTTTCCCTCCTTCCTTCTTTTCTTTGCTCCCTCTTCCTTCTTTACTTCCTTTGATAAATGGATTCTTTAAGATCTCAACACTTCCTTGAGCTACAATATCTGTTGAGAGTGTGCTCATTAACTCACGGTGGATCTCAAGTGCATAGGGATTAAAATTGTATATCTGGCTTTGAACGCTTTGTTAAGCTTCTCTTACCATGAGCATTCTCTTATTATGAGCAAAATTGGAGCTGTTACAAATAAAGACTAGAAAGGCCAATTTTTTTTTCTCATTTTGAAAGCAAGCCTATCCCCACCCACTGTGTAAAATCAAATCTAATGTAGTCTAGATTAGAACAGCACCAAGACTGGTCTCTATCAAAGGGAATAATAAATTAAGGGAAATTACCTTAAAAATTGTGTTGTCTCCCCTGTACTCTGTTCCTGCTTGTCTTATTCATCTCCTCTTAGCACTGAGTACTGGCTTGCACTCCAGATAAGAATGTATTTTCAATTGCCTGTTTCATCCAATCTCTCCTTTGCCACCTTCTACTCCTTAAAATGTTGAAAGGCTGGAGAATTATCTTGCATTGACATTTACTATATTCCACTTACTTTGTATGTATTATCTCACCTTATCTTCACACCCGTGGGGTAAATACTCTGAATCCCACTTTACAGGTGAGGACTTGGAGATTCAGACGGTTCAAGTTCCCACTGGAGTGAGTTATGGATTCATGTTTGTCCAATTTCAAAGATTGAAATTCTTTGTTCTATACAACATTGTCTTCCAAATGAATACTTGTGTTCAAATCCAAGTAGAGTACTATCTTTCAAAAATTCTGGATTAGGATATCAGCATGTCATAGACATTAGATATCATAGCCCACTGCTCGGCAAGAGCTCAAGAGTCCACATTCTGATGTCGGGAACTGCACACAACGCCCTTGGATGACGGTGTTCTTCCCATAAGAATTTATATTCTCGGGGCGCCTGGGTGGCTCAGTTGGTTAAGCGACCCCCCTCGGCTCAGGTCATGATCCTGGAGTCCCGGGATCGAGTCCCACATCAGGCTCCCTGCTCAGCAGGGGGTCTGCTTCTCCCTCTGCCCTCTTCCCTCTTGTGCTCTCTGTCTCTCATTCTCTCTCTCTGAAATAAATAAATAAAATCTTTAAAAAAAAAAAAAAAAAGAATTTATATTCTCCAGCCAAATGGGCTTCCATTGAAGATTCTGGTAAATTTTGAAGATAAATTCACCAGGCTGAAAGCTTCATGGTTTTCCTATTACTGACCACCTTAAACTTCTTACATCTCACTTTGAAAAATATCTCCAATTTGAATCCATCCAGCCTCATCCTCGCACTATAAACTATGATATGATGGGCCTCTCTCTTCCGTCTTTTGGACCCTGTTGTCATAGAAGTAGGACAGGGTCCGTTGTCAGATAAACCTGAGGCTTTCCTTTTGGTTTTGACTCCTGGCAGCTCTGGGTCTTTTAGACCATCAGCTTCCCTTCTTGCAAGATTGTCTCAGCAGCTCTGCATTAACAGAATTCTACTACATCCTTTCTAAGGTCTCTTTTTGCTCTGGAATTCAGTGATCTTTTCGTGTTATTTACTTTTCAGGGTTTTGTTGCCGTAAGACTTTTAAAAAAGGTGCTAAACTGTTCTCTTGAGTTCAAAATACCTCTAATTCTAATTCTAAATGCAGTCGTTTTGAATCAACACTGTTTTCTGGATTAGGAAAACTCATCTCTCCAAAGACTTAGGTACGAATACTGTAACGTTTTTCGATTGGGAGGGAAGGCAAGGGAAGGTGTGGGAAGGAAGTGGTAAAGGTGAGGTACCTGTAGTGTGCTCAAGGAGGTAAACAGTGGTCAGTGAGGTCTGGGGAAATTTCTCTCCTCGGCCCTGCAAACAGAACTGCACGCTAGAGTGATTCCCCTAGACACCTCTTCCGGAAGTGCCCTGGGGTACCCTCGGCTGAGACCTGGCTGTGGGCCTTGACTGACCAACTGGCTTACATCAGGCGGCCAGGGAGATCTGCTCTCACTCTGTCTCTTTGGTACCTAGAGGTCCTAGAGGTGCCTGGGAGATCTGAGGTACAACAAGACCGCACAGCACCTCCTTCGTGGTGGATCGACCTTGCAGGTGGGTGGGGATCCGGCTGCCTACACCGTGTGCTTTGAAGGGCTTGGGAAGGATAACTCTTCCCCGGTCCTTCCTACAGAACAGTCTTCTTTACAATGCCTGGAATTTCACCACCTGTCATTTGTTCTCTTAGTCAAGCACTGCCCTCTCTCCAGTTTTCATTCAAATTATAAATACCCGGGAAATAGACCAGGCTCACTCGCTGGTACTTTACCATGAAGAAGTCTACTACATGGTACTGTGAAGCAAGGAAGGCCAGAGGGGACAGAGGTCAGATAGGAGGGGGAGGTGGTGTCTTACTAGGGGAAAACCTCCTAACTTCACAGATGTGCCTGGAACCAGCCCCATCTCTATGCCACACACTTTCCTCCCACTGCAAGGGAAAATCTGAGATCATGGGTGTGTTTTCTTGAATCATTAAAGCATATTCCGAAGATGGCCTAGGTTTGAAAACAATATGGCAAAGGAAAGATGCCAGATGAAAAAAACAGTAGAGCCTCTCGCATGGTTCCGCATGGTTCTGGTCACTTACTAAGTGTTCAGCAAATAAACGTTCCTTCCTTCTTTCCCTAGTGCTTCAGTGTTTCTACTGAATTAATTCATTCCCACACAGTTAGATTTCCTCACAGGGTAGCTTTCATGTCCAAATGACCAGAAATTCCAAATAAAGTTCATAAGAAATCGGCACCTGTTCAACACAGGCTGGGCTGCTTCCGGCTTCCAGTTTAACTGGAGGTGGGGGTTAAAGAAAGTCAGCAGAACAAGCAGGTTAAAACGTATCTTATACGGAAGGCACTGGGATGGAGCTCACTTCTCTCTAGATCACTTATTATTGCAAATATTTCTGTTGCCATTTCATTTATAAGTGCTCTAACCGTACGTGGCTGATTACATCATACACTAGGATCACAACTCCTTGGTCTTCCATAGTAGTTTGGGCGTCTAAAGGAAACAGACTTTTCCTGTTTGCTTTTATACACATGGAATGAAGATGCTGTCTTCACTAACCCCACTGAAGTCTTCACCGACTGATTTATTCGAATTCCCACTGTTCAGTAAGCGACAATGTTTCCCGTACTGTTTCTCGCGTCTCGATCCCTGCAGCCCGCGCCTCTAGCCCTCATGGTACATTCACGGTCCTCTTTCCACTTCCCTCCCTCTTTGCCTAGGTCCTTGTTTGATGTTTCTGTCCTTTCTTCTTTCCTCTGCGTCCGCGCCACGTCCCACGTGTCTATTTCTCACTGTTGCTTTCCTCTCTCCCTACGGAAACCTTCATTTCTTTATGAATTCACTGAACACACAGCATGTACTTGGCATGGTAATAAATTCAGGGGAAACAGAAATGAAAGGCGCAGTCTTTCTTCAAGGGACTCACAGTGGAGGGTGACAGAGGAATCAACCAGTCTTTGTCACATAGCACAAGGAATAACCCTGCCTGGAGGAGAGACTGAAGGTGGCAGGGACCCTTCCTGGAGAAGTTGACACTTGAGCTGATTCCTGAGAACCTAAATCCCCACTGGTTAAGCAGGCAGAGATGGGGCTGGAAGGTGGGAAGGACATTTGTCAGAGTGGGCCATGGGCTCAGCGCCCGGGGTTGCCAGGAGTAGGGCTGGAATGGGTAGGGCATGAGGGGGGGAGGAGGTTAGGAAACCGGCCTGGAGAAGTGCCAAGGCAAGGTAATTGTGCATGATGTGCAGGGTTAAGGAATTTTAATTTTATGTGAAAAGGATGTAGAGCCCTTATGCTTAAGTAGTAGAGTGACGAGGCATGTCCAGAGTCCCTAGGCAGGAGGAGCAGGGAAGCAGAGGGGAGTGTGAGCACGTTACAAAGGCTGCAATGTGGGAGTGGGGGACACAATTCAGACAAAAAAGATACAGGATTCAGTGAGCAAGTGGAAGGTGCAAAGAGGGGACAATGCAGAACAGCTCTCAGAATTCCAGCAAAGGCAACGAACGGGGTGCATAGTAACGAGAGTCCCAAAGATGTGGGAGGAGTGGGCCCAGGAGAATAGGAGGAAAGTTTCCTCCTGACCCAGCCCTGACTTGTATGATGATCCAGATGGGGGTGAATGGAGCTTGGGCAGGGGGAGTCTGGGCTGGAGGGACCCACTGAGGTCTCCAGGATGGGGCGGAGGTGGGTGGGTGCAGAGAAGGTAAACCAAGGGCTCGTCTCTCTGGAGCTCGTAGCCGTGGGTAACCTGGCCGCTACCCACCCTGACTCCTCCTGACAGGACCACCAAAGGGGCCCCTGCCATTTCTTGCCAGCCTGGCATGACCAGCAGTAGAAGCCCCTGACGTGCCCCAGCTCACCCAGCACATCGGACGCCAGGAGTCCCATGGCTGCCGCCTGACCGTGGCCTCCGTGTCAGGGGCCACATGCACGTGAAGGAAGTGGATGAGCAGATGCTTGATGTCCACAACAAGGACAGCAGCTCTTTTGTTGGGTGAGCCCCCAATAAAGTGAGAATAGCTGTCTGTGACGTCCTACCCCTGGGGGGGCTAAAAATGACCCCCACCTTCATCAGCAAGAGCGCAGCCATCCAGGGGCGATTCTCGCATCTGGAGCAGGTCAAGGTCACGTTCTGGTGCAAGGCCCGCGGGCACTGGCACATGGTGAGGGGGCGGGGACCACACGGAGTTCGAGAGGCCGAGAGCGACATGGACCCCTGGTGGCCAAGCCCCCTCAGGACGGGACGGTTTGCGGAGGAGGGCAGAGGAGAAGGTGGTCTAGAGCTGTGTGGTCCCCGGTAAAGCATGGCAGCCATGTGAAGGCTTCACCCCTCACGACCTGTTCGCTGCCTGCCATGTCGTGCTGGCTCCTTTTCCTTCCGGGCAGAGTGCTGTGCAGATGCTGCCATAACAGATTTCCCATCATGGAAAACAGAGCAGAACAGCATGGCCAACACGCCAAAGTCTCTCCCACCCGAGGGACCCGGTGCTTATTATGTCCTCTGCCTGGAAAATTGTCCTTTGGCTTTCCACCACTTGGTTCCTCAGGTCTCTTCAGAGAGGACTTCCCTGGCCTTCTGGGCGGGACAGGTGTACCCGTATTCTAATAGAGCCATGCTTATTCCCTTCCTAGTACTCAGGGCCGCCTGTGGTCAGTCATGTAGTGATGTCATTGTCTTTCCCTCACCCAGCTTCATGCCGGCAGGGCTCTGCTCTGACTTGTTCACCGTTGTAGCCCAGCGCCCAGGGCAGTGCCTGGCTCCCTACAGGCCTGCATCAGCATCTGCCAAATAAACGAGTGAATAATGAATCCAAAGTCTCCGCAAAAGAGGACCGTATCAGCAAGGCCCCCACGGGAAGCAATGATGAACTTAAATTGAGGAGAATTTAGTAAAGGGACTGCTTGTCAGATGTGGGAGAGTGAGGAGAAACCAGAAGGTATAGTGCAGTCCACTGGGCGAGGAGCAGTGGGGGCTCCATTACCATCCCAAGGCCCAAGGAGCATGGAGGAAGGGGTCACCAGAGCCAGGAGAGAGAGCAAGAGAGGGTCATATGGCAGCACCTGGGATCTTGTTACAGAGGAAAAGCAAGGAACTAAGTGCCTAACCTCATGCTTCTCCTCCTATCCTACTGGCCCTTCTCATCCAGATACAACTAGTAGCCAGGAGGGAGGGTGACAAGGGATCCCCAGCACGCTAATGTGGTTGTACAGGTCAACCCTCTTAGTGGAGGGCAGGGGGAGAAGGTGCGGGCAGACCTGGAGTGGTGGATGGAGAATGCACAACATAAGGACTATAGAACCCAACAACACACACACACACACACACACACACACACACACACACTGGCATCTCCCACTTGAAACTCCTATCAACCAAAAGAGCATGGCTGTTGGCTCACACCCATAGTGCAAAGGCTCCTGGAGGCAAAGGCAAAGAGGGACCCTCAGCCCTGGAGAAATCGGGTCTGTTCTAAGCAGTCAAAGCCTAGATGGGTCTCATTTCCAAAGCATTTTCTTAGATGTATGTCTCAAAAAGAAGCTCTGTGTTACATTAAGAAAAAAAAAAAAAAAAAGTGGGTACCAGAGTCAAATAAGTTCCAAAAGTCCTGGGTTAAATTGCTTTTTCACTTCAAGGTTTGTGAAGCCCTTTACTATTCTAGTGTACATGGTTAATTTCCAAAAGAGGGGGCTTCTTGGTAGCATAGCATGGGCCGGTGAGTTCTTCAAAATACACCTAAGCCCTGCCCTGAGAATCAGGCCACTGCAGCTTTACCTCTTGAATTTAAATTCGGTGTGGACACTGCAAGATGCCTAACTCCCAGGGATCTCCTTTACATTGCCTGCCTGAGTTAAGGGGTGGATCTTAGATGTTCATCTTTTTAGGATTCAATGTCTATCCCAGAGGCAGCGTCGCCCAGTCACCCTGGACTTTTCAGAGTAAAAAGCTTGAATCCTCCGGAGAACTCAGAGCAACAGCCTGCTCGGAGGGCTCACGGTGTCTGTTTTCTGTCCTTGACCTTAGTTAGTCCCGAACCTGTTTGTCCTCAGCTCTGCACCACTCTGGGCCCTGGCAGTGACACACGCCGACCCAACTGCCTGCAGCAAATTACTCATCCCCGGGATTCTGCCCCGTCTGGTTCTACCCCCATGACTCATTCATCTCCATCTGTGACACTTCAGTATTCTCCAAGGTCATCCACGCTGTGCCCAGGATCACGTGTCCTTGTGGTTCTGAGCTCATCATATCTCCTCAGTGGCTCCACCTGTTCTGTCCTCAACAATTTTCTTCTGGCTGCTGATTTTGTCCCATATCATTTTGTTTATTCTTTCTACCTTCCTCTTTTTTCTGACCAACAGTGGGTAGTAGCTTCATTTTTTTTCCCTTTCTTCCCAAAGCTGCTCCTTCCCTCCTCCCCTGCCCTCTCACTGTTCCCTGTGGCTTCCCTGCATTCCTTTGGGCAGAAGTTACCATTAACTGCCATGTTGGGACCTTGAAACCCAACCCTCACTTCCATCGTGACACACTGGCAAGTTAGCTGTTCGCTGGGGCCACCACAGAATTTATCATTCAAACCAGGATACTTTGAGTACGAAAGAGGGTGCTGTCAGTCAGCACACCAAAACAAGAGGTATAAACCAGGACTGTCCCAAATGGGGTTTTATGGTCAACCCAGTGTTTGTAGACCTATGACCTGCCAAACTGCTGAGATTTCATAGAATTTTCTTTTATGAGATGCGTGTATGTCCTAATCCTGCAGATTTGAGTCACTACTCCTGAGTGTATGGTTTCTTGAGTCACGTCTTGCACGTCTCAGACTGTCCTCTGAATGACAAGCTCCCCAAATGGGTGGCTAAACCCACTGTCATATTCACGGTCATAGTCATTGAAGTTGTAGTTGCAATAACAGGGGCATCTGCTGCCTGGTCTTTCCTCCCCCCTTTCCCCTTCCCCTCCCCCAAGTTTTTATGCTACTTCCCTTATCCATCTTGCCCCAGCTTTCCAGGCACCTACAGCAACATCCAGCAGGACATTCCCAAAGTCACGAGCAAGAACTTGTGGCTCACGAATCCCCAGACCATAACCAGCCTGCTTCTGCTGTGAGGTCTGTGCCCTTCTTCCTCGGCAGCCAGATACCTTCTGGCACGTGCCACATGTGTTTCAGTAACCTCACCATGTCAACGGTAAGGGATAGACACCCAAGGCAAGCTAGTTTAGCCCCAAAGGGGAATTTATTGATTCAAGGATCTAAGTAGGAAGGACAGGGATGCAGCGGGCCTGGAGGAAAGCTTAGAACCAGAGATCTGAGTGCCACCTGGACTCCATCTGTAGCTCTGGTCCTATTTGGGGGCATCAGCTTGAGTGTCTCTCTTTGATGGTTAGCATTACCATATGCCAGGAAATGTGGTTTCTGAGCTCCCAAGTTTTGCACCTTGGTGGGGTGTATGTGTGTGTTGTGTGTGTGTGTGTGTGCATGTGTGTATGGCCACGGGAATAGTTCCATCAATTCCTAGGTATGAACTTGGGGCAGGACAACCAGGAACCCCTGAGAGGACCCAGCGCGTGTAGGCATATCTCCTCTCAGTCTCCTCTCAGGAGGATCGATGAGATCTCTGCTTGGACACAGGGGAGAGACTTCCTAACTGCTTGGTTATTAAGGCCTCTGCAAGAAATAGGTTTATTGGTGGTGTATGGACACTGGTGATGTCGCTTACATTCTCAGATTCTTCTGCCAAGTTTTGTTGATACCTGGGGAAGGAAGAACTAATTTTGTTTAACTGATGTCCTTGGTGAATGTTTGACACGCATTAGTGCTTTTGACCCAGAGGTCAACATTAAGATCACGGCATTGGGTATCCAGTCCCAAGATCCGACTTTGCATACCTAAGCGAATCAGCCAGAGCTGGAGCGAGAAGGGTGGAGGGGCATTTCCAGGAGGATGGATTTGCCAGGCAGAGAGGTCCAGAGGCTCCTGGACGATGAGTCTCCTGGACCCCTGGCACTGCCCACCTCAGCTGGGGAAGTCCCTCTTCTCATCGCCCCACTTCTCATACCCCCACCCCCGAGGGCGTGCCTTCTCCCGCCCAGCGTGAAACACACCCTCAGAAAAACCCAGGCAAGCTTCCTTTTGTGTTGTTGTTTTACTTTATTTGTTGTTGTCAGCTGCTGCCGAGGTTGTTATTTTAGGAAGGTCCCTATAAGCTGTCATTACATGATTGCCCCGGCCTGCCACCAAACAAGCCAGAAACCATCCCCGACACTCCCCTCCACCCAGACTCCTCCAGCACAACAAACAAGCCCTGACTTCCTCGCCCTGGCTCACCCCTCCAGTTCCTGCCCTCGCCTGCCGGGCTCCTCGCTGAGTGTCACCTCATGGTGATTTACTCATCTTTGCTCCCGTCCCAAGTGTTCTTCACCTTTGACACCTTTCCTTCTGGCACCTTGCACTTTTTTTGGTAGATAGAATCTGGTGTTCCCTTTTGTCAAGCTGCATGTACCCTTCTTTGAATTTCTCCAGGGGTCTTTTCTGAGGGCCCTGTTGCCCATGGGCCTTGTGATACACACACACACAGTCCCCACCACACACACACACGCACACACCACCACCACTCAACTCGCTCAGATTCCCCTCTGTCCCTCCCTGTTTCCCTCTTTAGGGACCTAAACCAAGCAAGGCCATCGTTGTGCCCGTGGGGCTGATCGGCTCCAGGCAGTGTCCTGTGGCTTCTTCAGGTCATTCCCCAGCTTCCCTTCGCCTTTCTTCAGCATCCTCTGGGACATCCCTCATTCCTGCCTAAAAACGTTCTGGCAGGCTCTGCTGTCTGGCATCTGGCCTACCCTCTGGGCACGTGCTACCAGCCCTGTGTTTTATTTCCCTTCTCACTCTGGGCCCACCTTTGCTGCAGCCAGCACATGGGTAGTTTATACAAATGTAAACTTCCCTTCACCCCAAGGTTACCCCAGGTGCTTTGTTGTTTTTTTTAAGTCAAATCCCAGTTGTTGGCACTACGCTTGAAACACTACTCTCAACTGCATGGTTGAATTCAGAGTTTCCTCTTTTTTGTTGCATTTTAAAAATCACAAAGTGTGATTCTTTGTCATTGTAAAAATAACACATAGTTGCAATCAAAATGTAGCAATTAAAATATTAACATTTTAGGGGCGCCTGGGGGGCTCAGTCGTTAAGCGTCTGCCTTCGGCTCAGGTCATGATCCCCGGGGTCCTGGGATCGAGCCCCGCATCGGGCTCCCTGCTCTGCGGGAAGCCTGCTTCTCCCTTGCCCACTCCCCCTGCTTGTGTTCCCTCTCTCGCTGTCTCTCTCTCTGTCAAATAAATAAATAAAATCTTTAAAAATAAATAAATAAAATATTAACATTTTGTTGTGTGGTATGTCCTTCCTGTTGTTTAGAAGATATAGTTGTTTTCTTTTTAAGATTTTACTTACTTGTCAGAGAGCAGAAGCAGGGGGAGTGTCAGGCAGAGGGAGAAGCAGGCTCCCCGCCAAGCAGAGAGCTGGTCGTGGGGCTCGATCCCAGGACCCTGGGATCATGATCTGAGCCAAAGGTAGATGCTTAACCGACTGAGCCACCCAAGCGCCCCTGCATGTGCTTTTGAAAGGGGTCGGGAGTTGGAGTAGGGAGAAAGCATAGTGATAAGTTGACAGTGTACACACTGACCAAAGATGTACTGAAAACTCACACCAACCCTTTTCACACACTTCCTCTTTTTGGGGGGGTGGGACCTTTTTTTAGTTATCCCAGTTTAGTTCTTAATTACCATCAGTGAGAGTAGAAGGGGAAGGAAGCAAATACCACCCTTCTTGAGTAGTTGGGCTATTTTAGGTCTAACGTGAGGAATCCACAATTAAAGCTTTGAACTAAAAGTCTTATTAAGTTTCACACCAGTGTTGTAAATTACTAAACCTCACTTCTCCAGTTTGGGTGTCAAAGAGCCAAAACATGTGTTGGCTATAACTATTTAGGTACAGTGGGATCCCTCCCCTCCATGTTATTTCCTACTCATGCAAACTTTCTGTTATTTTGCCCTTTTTTGACCACTTAGCTTCCTCTCAAGTTAAATTTTAATTCATTAAGGAAATGGTTCATAATTTTTTGGTTTTTATGGTTCATAATTTTTTGGGTTTTTTTATAGTTCATAATTTTTTGCTAACTAGGCTGTGTACAACCAAGATATTAAAAGCCATGCCAAAGTTCATAAAACTTCTGGAGCCCCTTCACTAATAAACTATCTCATCCTTGGTATCTTTTGAGGGTATTTTCAAATCCCTTCCAAGCCCTATTAAGATTCCACATGTTCCTTTGTGCAGAACAGGGATTGCCAGATAGAAGGGTGCTTCATTCACTTCTTCATTCACTTTTCCATTCACTCATGTGTTCAAGAGATGTTTATTAAAGCACCTACTATGCGTAAACTTTGTGATACACCCTCTCATCTACCACAATCTGGCTATAGTGAAACAGGATCTAAGTCCCAGCCCTAGTGTCAAAATTCAATCAAGAGTTGAGAAGTTAGGGGTGTCTGGGTGGCTCAGTTGGTTGAGCATCCCACTCTTGATTTTGACTCAGTTCATGATCTCAGGGCCATGAGATCAGGCCCCGTATCAGGCTCCATGCTCAGCAGGGAGTCTGCTTGAGGATTCTCTCTCTCCATCTCCCTCTGCCCCTCCCCTTGCTCATGCTCTCTCTCTCTCATTCTCTAAAATAAATAAATAAAATCTTAAAAAGAAAACAAACTAAAGAGTTAAGAAGTTATTCTCTGTTCTGAATACCTTACAAAAAAGGACCTCTTTGTATAACTTGCAAAGATGACTCTATCACAGTAGCAGACCTACCATAACCCCTGGAGTAGATCACTCTTTAATACTCACCTCCTCTATAGGACAAAATCGCTTTCGATTGTAATCATAAAATGAAGTAAATTATAGTTGTGACCAGAAAATAAGCCCAGACAATGAAAATAGTTTCTTACTGAACTTCAACTATATAACCATGCCAGTAAAAATAAATAAATAAATAAACAGAAATAACTACATTTAAAAGATAAAGGGCTAGTATCCAAAGTCTATAAGGAACTTATCAAACTCTACACCAAAAAACAAAAAATCCAATCAAGAAGTGGGCAGAAGACTGAACAGATATTTCTCCAAAGAAAGCATACAAGTGGCCAACAGACACATGAATCCCTTGTCATCAGGGAAATACAAATCAATGAGATACCACCTCACACCTGTCAGAATGGCTAAAATTAACAAGTCAGGAAACAACAGATGTTGGTGAGGATGCAGAGAAAGGGGAACCCTCCTACACTGTTGGTGGGAATGCAAGCTGGTGCAGCCACTCTGGAAAAGAGTATGGAGGTTCCTCAAAAAGTTAGAAATAGAACTACCCTATGACCCAGCAATTGCACTACTAGGTATTTATCCAAAAGATAAAATGTAGTGATCTGAAGGGCCATCTGCACCCCAATGTTTATAGCAGCAATGTCCACAATAGCCAAACTGGAAAGGGCCCAGATGTCCATCGACAGAGGAATGGATAAAGAAGATGTGGTGGTATATGTACAATGGAATATTACTCAACCATCAAAAAGAATGAAATGTTGCCATTTGCAACAACGTGGATGGAACTAAAGGATATTATGCTGAGTGAAATAAGTCAGTCAGAGAAAGACAA
The DNA here is from genome assembly GCF_002201575.2 of Neomonachus schauinslandi. Taxonomy (NCBI): domain Eukaryota; kingdom Metazoa; phylum Chordata; class Mammalia; order Carnivora; family Phocidae; genus Neomonachus; species Neomonachus schauinslandi. The sequence continues at coordinate 110,894,677 of NC_058407.1, read as the reverse complement.
ACACCATATGATTTCACTCATATGTGGAATTTAAGAAACAAAACAGATGACCATAGGGGAAGGGAAGGAAAAATAAAATAAGACAAAAACAGAGAGGGAGGCAAACCATAAGTGACCCTTAACTACAGGAAACAAACTGAGGGTTGCTGGAAGGGAGGTGGGTGGGGAGATGGGGTAGCTGGGTGATGGGCGTTAAGGAGGGCACTTGATGTAATGAGCACTGGGTGTTATATGCAGCTGATGAATCACTAAATCCTACTTGTGAAACTGATTTTTAAAAAAGCAAAAATTTTAAAAAAAGAGAAGAATGTGAAAGATTAATATTTTTAATTGCATGAATGTGTTTTTGAGAGAGGAAAAAACTATTTCTTTTCTGTTGCAGTAAAGAATAAATTATAGTTTCTGGTTTCCAGCTGTTACTCATGCAAATCTGTCGATGACAGACTGATCTTTGGTCAATCTTCTCTGCATATGCATGTGCAGTACACTCTATAGCAAGGTCAGATGTGTACATCTTTCTTCACTTACAGAAGTGAAGTTGATTGATTGAAGAGCAATGTTTATGAATTTTAATTACAAAGCGTTTCTTCCACATGAGACAACAGATATACACATAGTTACAAAAAGAATATAGTTAACAGAGATTCATATAAATGGCACTTCACAATAAGAAATCGGAATACTGTCAATGTTTTCGTTTCTTGGGGGTTGATCCCAGTGGCTTTCAAAAGTCTTCGCATTAAAAAAATTTCCATTATCTTGTAAATATTTTCTCCAGAAAATTCACTGTAGAGTTTTCTCTATATTTGCTAAAAACTTCCACAGTTTTCCTTCTTCTGCAAAAATCAGAGCGTGAACACTGACATTATTTGACCTATTCCTTTATTTTTAAATTTTTAAAAAAGATTTTATTTATTTATTTGACAGAGAGAGAGAGCAGAAACAGGGGAGCGGCAGGTAGAGGGAGAGGGAGGAGCAGACCCCCCCCAGCTGATCGGGGAGCTCGACGCAAGGCTCAATCCCAGGACCCTGGGATCATGACCTGAGCTGAAGGCAGACACTTAACCAACTGAGCCACCCAGGCACCCCTGACCTATTCCTTTAGTGTCTAGTTCTTGGGGACAACAACTGGGGCATTCAAACATTGCACTTTGGGTTTCTTCTGGCAATGGAAGGCCAGCATCTTTTGTCATTTCTCCATATTCTTCTTCAAAATTTAATTCTATTTTCTATGTCAACAGTCCTTGTTCAATATTTTGTGGCTGCAGAGTCAAAGGCCTTCTCCATAAAATCTAAGCTGATCCTCCCAACTTCAGAGTTGGGATTACTTTTTCCCAATTAGTCTTTGTGGTCTGCACAGCTTCATACTGAACACTCCATTTCTCTGGGAAAGGCTTTGGGTTTGTTACCTACAATCTATGGTCATTTTTAATTGATGAGGTGAGATGACAAAGAATAAATACAATTTCCCATAATTCCAAAAAAATCACACATGAAATAAACATGTCCAAAAGTGAGAATGATTTGCAGAAGACACAAATAAGAACGTGATCTATCTCTTTGGTCTTTGTTGGACACCGGCACCAAATTGGGTATGTTCAGCCATATCCAATTGTTCCAAGATTTCTTTGATGCATTTGGCAGCAATCTTCCCTGAAATACAAAAGATGTCCAAAACTGATTATTTTAATTGACCATCTTCCATAAGGACACACCTAATCACTTCAAATATTAAATAACTGTGAGAAATATCAGGAGTGCAAGAAAAAGAATGCCAGTGTATTCTGCTTTTTTTTTTTTTAAGATTTTATTTATTTATTTGACAGAGAGAGACACAGCGAGAGAGGGAACACAAGCAGGGGGAGTGGGAGAAGGAGAAGCAGGCTTCCCGCTGAGCAGGGAGCCCGATGCGGGGCTCGATCCCAGGACCCTGGGATCATGACCTGAGCCGAAGGTAGACGCTCAACGACTGAGCCACCCAGATGCCCCTGTATTCTGCTTTTTTAAACCTCTACCACTATTTTCAATTTGATGTAATTTCTCAGTTGAATAAATGAATTTTGAATATTTTGGAAATGTGCATGAAATAAAACTCTCCTCTAAGAGAATAGTATGCTTAATTTTTACAAAATGTTCCTTCAAAACTGGACTGCAGTTTGAGACTGGAAATATTCACCAGTGCCAACAAATTTCCTTTGATTCAGAATGATGTATCTGCTCCTTAACCACAGAGAAGTTCAGCTGGGCTAAAAACACAGTTAGGTTCAAATGATGATATAAGATTTCTCACGCTTTTCTCTTTCCTCATCTATTTTCACTTGATAGATCTGATCATAATTTTTAAGAGTTTGCATTCCGTTGCCAGGGTTTTCTGTAGCAAGAGAGATGTGATGCAGCTATCTCGCATTCACGGACTTGAAGATCAAATTTCTTCAGGTTTTAAAGCCAGACACAAAATTGAATGTTCCATTTTTTTAAATCTCATCAGCAAGCAGTCTTCAACAGAAACAAAACACATTTTTAAAATTGTAGTAAACCATCTATATTCTCTGCAGTTTGGGCACTTGGGAGATACTTACAAAACCATGAAGTTGTCAGATGTCAACTCTCTGTTTCATACTTTTCTCCTTTTTGTGGAACAGCAGAGAAGGAACCATCTTTATTGTGAGAGGCTCATTTTTCCTCTGCACCAGGTTATTCTTCAAATGGTATTGCCCTCCCCCCAAAAAGGTTTTTGATCTATTTTTTAGCTTTAAAACCAACAATTACTAATGTAACACTATGTGTCAATGACAGTTCAATAAAAAAATGAAACCAACAAGTAGGAACCACACAATGATTTTAATTTTAAAGATGTTATTTAAATTTAAAATATGTCCTGTATGAACCAAATTTTACACTTACCAACCAAAAATACTTTGCCTCACAGTGTGCACTCTATTTTACCATTTTAAATTTTAAAACACAAATAAGAATTCCAAATGGTCACATAGAGTGACTGAATTAAAATGATATAAATTCTGTTGCTTCTTCTCTAAAACCACTGGGCTATCAATCATTGTTCATTGTGAATCTCCTGTTTAAACCTAGGGATCTGGGGTGCCTGGGTGGCTCAGTCGGTTAAGCGACTGCCTTCGGCTCAGGTCATGATCCTGGAGTCCCGGGATCGAGTCTCGCATCGGGCTCCCTGCTCAGCGGGGAGTCTGCTTCTCCCTCTGACCCTCCTCCCTCTCGTGCTCTCTGTCTCTCATTCTCTCTCTCGCAAATAAATAAATAAAATCTTTAAAAAATAAAATAAACATAGGGATCTGTGAGATCACGGGGCTAGAGACCCCAACCACACCTGGGTGAACTTCATTCTGTGATATTAAAAACTTACTCTTGAAACGCATACATGTGGCTGAGTTCTCTGTGGGGGTAACTTTATAACTAGTTCCCCAAAGTAGCTACCACCTGATGTTTAGTGAAAGATAAGTAATGGTTCCACTCTTGGGAGGCACTTAGGGTAGTAAAATTCATAGAGACAGAAAGCAGAATGGTGGTCACCAGGGGCTGGTGGGGAGGGGCAACGGGAACTTTGTTTAATGTTACTGTTTAACGGGGACAGAGTTTCAGTTTTACAAGATGAAAAAAGTTCTGCGGATGGCTGGTGGTGAAGGTCACACAACCTTGAAATGCTTAATGCCACTGACCTGTACTCTTAAAAGTGGTTAAAATGGTAAATTTTATATTTAATGTGGTATATTTTATCACAGTTTTTAGAAAAAATAACTAGTTTAAAAAAAAGGAACGGGTAATTAAAATGTGGTAACTTTAAGCATGTCTGTATTGTTAAAAGTCAATTGTTTAGAATTTAGAGCAACAAAAGAGTTCTTTCAGGAAGCAGCATTTTATCACTGACTAGGGCATAGTAATAATCAAAAGCACATTGACTTCTAGTTGATTTCATGATTGTGAGTTCCCTATAGACAACACACGTCCTTGTCCCCTGAGCTCTGGAGGACAGCTCCCACTGCCCCAGGCTTGGTGCACCACCGTTCTGTCCTTTCCTTGATAATAACCCTGGTTGCACATGTCAAGAGGAAGAGATGATTACGTGGTGGGTTTCCCAATCTCAACACGTCCCAGCTGAGCCGGTCATCACCTCAGTCCCCACCCTTGCCCTAGAGGACCACCCATCTCACTTTCCTCTCTCGGTCAAGAGCCATGTAATTTCAGTCCCCCAGACTTAAACGTTTATGTTCATGGGCTCATTCCTTTCCTTCACCTCCACATCCAGCAATACACAACTCCTACCCATTTTCCCTTTGAAGCACGTCTTATGATATATCCTCTACCATATTCAGATCCAGGCTTGCATTAAGTATTAAGTAAATATATAACAGTTTCCCAGCCAGACTCCCTGGATCCAATTCCCCTTTCTTTTGAAATGGATTTATTGTTTCTGCCTCAGCTGAAGTGCCTGAGTGCTGCTTTCATCTCAAAACCTTCAATAACAACCTCTTTCCGGCCACACCAAGGGGAAATGGACCTGCCTGTTCTCAATGCCCTTCAAAAGATGATCCCACCCATTTGCCAGTATTTCTCACAATCCTTCAACTTCTGTTGGGTCAGGATGACCCCACTGGTGCTCCACAAATTTGTCTTGCTCATTCCTGCCCCTGGGTATTTGTTCACTCCGCTTTCTTTGCCTGTGGTAAGCTTCCCTACGCCCAGCCATATCCTACTCACAGGTCTCTCCCAGGGCTATAGCCTCCAGCAAGCTATATCATCTCTCATCTAATTAAAAAAGAAAGAAAAAATGGCTGGAGTGAGAAAGACCTAAACTAGGTGCTCTCTGAGACCCTGTGCCAGAGATCTGCCAAATGCCGCTCCAGATCGGACCTCCTCATTCTCCACCAGCTTTTAGCCCAGGGGGTGACCCCCCCCATGGCTACCTCAGTAGACTCTTACTCTCTGGTTTCTGATGGGAACAGATAGATACCTTCTAACTCCTTTGTGCTATTGCCCTGGGGTTGGCCATGTCCATTGACCAAAGGTCACTGCGCCTTTCGAGGCGACTTCTTCTACATGACTGTCTTTCTGAGTTCAGTAACTGCTCTCTCCCCTAATTCCCTCCAGCCTGGCATTGGTAACAGTTCTGCTGCTACTAGCCTAAAGCTATCGAATATTCCCCCGAGCTTCCCCTACATTGCTATCTCTGGAAGAGTGTCACTGTGAATACAGTTTTCTCGGATTACCTTATCTCTTGAATAGGATACTCCAGAATATCCTATCTCTTGAATGCCCCATCTCTCTTCTCGGGGAACACTGTATCAGATGCAATTTACACACCTCCTCAGATGCGCTTGACCCCGCTTGTCTCCAGTGCCCTTGGTTTGCTTACTCATGGGGACTCCCCCCACCAACTGCCCATTGCCACAGCTGCCAACACTGACCCTCTCCAAGTCTCCACTGAAGTGCCAACATGGTCTCTGTTGCTCATGCTCCGGTGGGAGCCCCAGCAGTTAGATGCCCAGGCCTGACAGGCCCTCCCGTCACTTACGGATTTGGATGAAGTGATAAGCTACAGCACATGGAAACTGGCTTCCCAGGAACTGCGCCAAGGTGTCTGGAGACACAACCCAGATTGTAGGGAGGCTAACATTCATGCAGGAAGCTCAACCAATGAAAGAGGAGATAGGAGGGGGAGAGAATGAGTCTCTCTCTCTTCATCCCATCAGGAGGCTGTTCTGGGACACAGTGTTCTTTCTATATGGCCCCTCTGAAGATATTTGGTGTGATGAAGCAACCAGCTGTGTGTCTTTTCCTAAAGCTGTGGCCTGTTCAGTAGTATTACTGTTCATTTGCTTCCCATCCTTTCCTGTCTCACTTCCTTCTTCCTTCTCTTCCCTCCTCCCTCCCTCTCACGGCTCTAGGATTGTACATCCTATGAAACATCAGCACGTAAACTTGGGCTCATGCTCTCTCTTCTGGGGAGCCCTGTCTAAGAAAGACCCTAACTGAAGCAGACCCCTTCCTAGCTCTTCCTCTTTCAACTTTATATTCTCTGTGTACTCTACACAACACTGTGCCATGCCATTATATCCTGAATTACATGGAGTGACCTGGTTGCTTTGTTTATGGGTTTTGGTCTAATTGGACAGCCAGACTGTAAATTTTTTAGGAGCTAAGACCACATTCTATACAGTTCTGTTTGTACTGGAGAAGAGGTTGTGTCCCAGTAACAAATATTACAATAATTCAAGCAACTATTTCTAGAGGTAGGCATAAGGTAGCAGTCAGGGGATTTGGATTCTTACCTTAATGAGGTTTGGTAGGTAATTTCTTTCCCCAGTGACATGGGGAAGCAGTTGACTGTAGTGAGAAGGGCATGAACTTTGGAATCACATGGACCTGGGTTCAAATCTCAGGTCTGCCATGTACTGGGAATATATCCTCACATGACTCACTCAAACTCCCAGAGTCTCGGTTCCCTGGTTTAGTAATATACATAATGTCCCAAATGTCAGCCGCAATGCCTGCACTCAGTAAATGTCAGGCTCATTTCTTCTGAGGCTATTCCCTTGCTTGACAGTATGAAACCTCACATAACAATGGCTCAGTGACAGGTTGGCCACATCTAAGGAAACAGACTCTGGAAATCCTGAACGCAGCCTTCCCCTGCCCAGGCCAGGGCTCTGGCTTACAGGAGGCAAACAGGATCCACTCTGGCCTCGGCCTTCTGAGTCTCAGCCACCGAGCTATGTGACAAAAGAGACTAGCACTCCCCGCCATACCTGCCAACTCTAAGGTTAAGGTTAGTTTGGAAGAGCTTTGCTTTTAGGACATTTGGCATCACTTGCTGAATTCACAATTGATTGGATTGATTCTGTGATTCTATTGATTCTAAACAGAAATAATAATGCTGTAATACTGTTGTTTATAATAAGAAATATATATTTGGCCTTTGTCCCCGTGTCCCATCGTAAAACACTTCGAATTTATAAAAGTGATTAAAGGGGTCTTGATCTTCATAACGAACTCTTCTTGATCGCACCTGAGTTTATGTTAATGAGGTCACTTTTGGAAAGCACCTAAGGATGGAGACCAGATGCCAAGAAATCCACCATGTGATTAGAGGATTGGAAGTTTCAGTCCCACTCCCCTAACCTTCAGGAGGGGAGAGGGGCTGAGGGCTGAATCAATCACCAATGGCCAGTGATTTAACCAATTGAACTTCTGTAATAAAGCCTCTATAAAAACCCAAAAGGATGGGGTTTGGAGAGCTTCCATGTTGGTGACCCAGGACACGTGAGGTACCACCACGCCAGGCCCCAAACTCCATGAGGATTAAAGCTCCTTTGTTCAGAATCTCGCCATATGTATCTCTTCCTCTGGCTGTTGATTCCTATCCTTTAATATCCTTTGTAATACACTGGCAATCTAGTAAATAAAATGTTTCTCTGAGTTTTTTGAGTCACTCTATCAATCAAACCCAAGGAGGAAGTCATGGGGACCTCTGATGGATAGCCAGTGAGTCAGCAGTCTGGGTGACAACTCAGACTTGTGATTGGCATCTGAAGTGTGTTTGTGGGGGCGGGGGGCAGTTTCGTGGAACTGAACCCTTAGCCTGTGGGAACTGATGCTGTCTCCAGGAAGGCGGTGTCAGAATCGAGTTGAATTATAGGGAACACCGCAGGTATCTCAGAATTGGTGGTGGTATGGGGAAACCACCCTCTACATCGAATTGGTGACTAGAATCTGGTTAAATGCCAAAACTACAGTGTGATTTACATGGAAGGAGTTTGATTCCCACAGAGGTATTCATTAGAATATGACTATAGCTACAGCTACATCCCCAGATCTTGAGCGCGCAGCTCGCACTTAGCAACACCCTTTGTCATCGTTAACTTTAATGAGCAGCTCTTGGCTTTGTTTTCTATACCAAACACCATCAGTTATTCCCCTGTCACCATCACCTTGAATCTGCCTCCATGTGTAGAACCTTTTCTCCCCTGCATCCTTTACCCCAGAACCTATTCTCATCCACATAGATCACATCCCATGACATCAACCAGAGATAAGATCCAGCCTCTTGGTATCAGGACAAAGGAAACTTGATCAGTCTAGCCACGTAGTTCCTATCAATTCCCCACACCCCAAAGCTTACATGAGTATAAACTGCTATCTTGCTTTGTTCGGCTCTAGGATTCCCTGGGCCTTCGATAGCCTGAAGGCAGCCGTGAATGGCAGACAGCTGTGTGCTCTTGTGTCAAGGTCCTGATGTAGAAGAGAAGGACTTTGATCCCCATCCCTGCTCTGTGCACAATTAGATTCAGACCTTAGATCCGTAAACTTGTTACCATTCCATTTCCCTTCCTATAAAGTAAAAAAAACCAAAAAAAAACAAAACCCAGAGAGAGTATGGGGCTAGGGGGTGGAGGGAGGCAGGGGGAGGCAGAGAGAGAGAGAAAATCCCAAGCAGGCTCCACGCCCGACGCAGGGCTCAACCTCACGACCCAGCGATCATGACCTGGGCCGAAATCAAGAGTCAGATGCTTAACCGGTTGAGCCACCCAGGTGTCCCTAAACTAAATTTTAAAGATTTTAATGTCTGGAAGCAAACTGAGAGGTCATCTAGTTCCATGCCTCATTCCCAGAGGAGGAAAGAAGAGCAGAAGGAGAGCCAGATTCGAGCCTCCCGCTTTACGGAAGAAGTGGTTGGTAAAAGCTTTGTGTAAGACAGATGTAAGACTTATGTTAAGTAAGATTACTCTTATTATAAAACACTTCCTTCCATAATGGGAAATATTCTGTCAAAAAAACAAGACATAAAGCTATGTATAAATCATGCTAGCAGGTGTACATTTTATTGTTGTTTTACAAAGAAGGGTGTTGCAGAATCACTTGTTTATATATGCATAGAATATCTTTGCTAGCAGCAATTTCTTCTGGAGAGCTGGCCTGGGGAATTGGGAGGGGAGTGGGTGTCAGGCTCGAGAGGTCAGGCTGAAATGGTGAGTGATGAAAGCACTTGCCAAATCTTTTCTGTTTGCTCTTGCCTGCCGGCCAGACGAAAAAAGAAACTTTGGGTTTCAGTGAGAAAATCTGAATTAATTACCTCGTTCATTCTCTTCCTTTCCTATGTAACTTAATTAAGATAGAAACAACTGGGCCTTTTTGGCTCGCTGGCCCTGGCAAGGACTCGCATGTTCCACACAGAGAGAAAATCTAGCATGAGTTAAAGAAAATAATAAGAGCCAACATGGGTACAGCAATGCTGTAACTCCCGTAATCGTTAGTGGTATTCGTGCGATGATATAGTGATAGGCGGGCTCAGGGCACCTCCCCGCGGAGCTGTGATGAGAGGATGCTGTGCTCTCTAGCTGCCGCCTCTCTGATCCGCACTTCCAGTGGGCTTCCGTCGTCTGCTCACCAGAATGAACGGGATCTCCTGAAACCAGCTACTGCGCGCTGGGCAGCCCCATAACCAGCTTTTATCTCGTGGCATTTTGGATGCAACAGGTATCTCTGAATTTCCTAAGTACCCAGAACTTTAAACTAACCCTGAAAATAAGTGAAGCATGCGCTCTGCTCTCAGATGGGATCGCTCCGAGCGGTCACGTCTAACTGATTCTGGAGGGAGACAAAACAGATTCCCCACATCTGGGTTAACTATGGGTAACATGGGGGGAGATTGTAGTCTGTGTAGAGGGACGAGCCAAGCTCCAGCTGTTGAGGAGCAGCTGAGTAGGGAGCAGCAGAGTAGGAAGCGGGATTGCTGGCTGTCCCATGCTCTCTCCCTCTTCGCTCTGTCCTGCACGCCCTCCCGAGAGCCCATCAAAAATCCCACTGAGGGTGCATACCGATGAGTACAAAAGTGCTTTGTCCATAGCTACTTTGCATCTCTCCTCTCTCTGGCCCAGGGTGCGCTTTGAAACCATGTTATTGTAATCATGGTTTTCTTGTGCATTTGAGATTAGATCGACATTTAAAAATCTAGCTCACAGGCAGAAGGTAAAACTACAAGTAAATGCTTGGCCAAAGAAGTCTTTGTTGAAACAGCGGGGATGTGCGTCAAAATAGTCTCCTAACAATTGCAACATAGAAGGCGTGTCCTTTCAGCGGGGACTGGATACTTGAGGGGCTGGGCCCTCTCCTACTTCTCTACCCTGCAGGGGCCAGCACAGTTCTTGGCACAACGTAGGTCTCCAATAAGGCTTCAGCTCTCCACCAGAGCTGGCCTGCTCTCCACTAACAAGGTCTGCTCTCCCCTGGGTGCATTCCCTCCTGGCTGCCCTTGAGGGGTTGGCCGTGGACCTGTGGCATCAAGCAATCTTTACTCCCAATCACACTGCAGACCTACAAAAAAAAATCCCCCCAAGCCCTTCAGAAAACACTGGTGTTTTGTTCAGGGCAAATTAAGCTCAGAGACTGAGATTCTTTGCCAATCATTTATTTGACACAGACTCATTACGGGAATTAAAATTCATAATAATAATATTTCACAAGCCAATAGCATACCAGATAATGCCTCTTAATAAGCCAATAAAGGAATAACACACTCCAAACCAATGACAGATAAATTACACTATTGTTCCAGGCAAAGGGAAGGTGAAAGAAATAAAGTCCAAATTTCGTTGAGGGGTACCTTTGTACACGTTGGCTCTCAGCGGAGTAGTCAGTCCTTCCAACTAAAAGCCGGCTATCAGCTGCCGGCGTAGGTCCCTCACTGCTGGGGCCTGGAGCTGGCGGGCGATGGCGCCGTCGTTGGAAGGCAAGGTGGGCTGCTCCGAAGGTTATTGGTCCAGAGACTGTTCCACGGTTTGCACCACGGGCTACAAGGAGTGGGCTCGCCAAGGTAGGAATAGACGTCCCCTCTTCTTCCTGAGACTGTCAGCCCTCCTGACCGAGAATATCCCGGCCACGGCAGAAGCAGGCGTCTCAAGATCTCTGGAGAGCTCTTTAGATCAGCAAAGAGGAGTCTTATCTAGCCGGATGCCTCTCGAATTGCTGGTCAAAGCTCTTGGTTTTGCAGCTTAAAAGTCCATCGAGTGAGGACACCACAGCCATTACTGTGGTGTCTGTAACACAATGGTCCTTTACGCTCCAGGTGTGAGAGTTCGAGAACAAAGTCCTAATATCCAATTTCAAAACCATTTGATCAAAACAAGTTACTCAAAACAAGTTCAAACCACAAACAACGTTGTCCATAAGGAGCTTTCTAAACATGGATTTGAAATCACAGCAAGTCTGTACACAACCACTGGCTTTCGTATTGAGGTACGAGACTGACATCTGCTATCAAGAAAAGATGGATTGGCTCAGTCGGTCTGATAACGGGCATGCACTAGGGAGGAACACAGGGGCTGACGGGAATCCATGCCGCGGACTTCAAGTCCGACTGCAGCGCTTGGCACCGTGGCAGACACCTGGTGGAAACTTCACTCCAGAGGTGTGGATGCGCTGGCTGACCCCCAATGAGAGCTGTCTGTCCAAGGCTGGGCAAATCGCCACTAGGGCCAGCAAATTCCTGGTAGGCAGTCTTCCTGACCTGTTTCAGGTTATTGTGCAGACCCCCAGGCAAGCACAAGGTGGGGAGTGATAATCAGAAGGCATGGCTCCAGCATGTGCCACGTGAGGACCAGCAAGTTTATCTATAGACCACCCTATCCAACAAGGGGCTTAGACACGGTGATCTCCAGACCCAAGCGGGAAAGGTCCAGTCTGTCTTCCACAAAGCATTTCAACGTCCGCACATAATCGGAAGCCTTGTTGCCTGAGGCATGATTTATCAAGGGGGCAAGAAGTAGGTTTCAGGGTGTGATCATTCTGTCCCAGCTACACTCAAGCCTGACAGCCCCCCTGCTTGCCTTCTCAGGAAGCAAATGATGGATTCCCTCAGGGCCAACTCAGGGCCTCCTTCTTCTCTTAATCTGACTCTGTCTGCTGGCCCACCCCAGGCTGCAGGTCTTGGCTTCTTAGGTCAACAGCTCCGCAGGTGCCCCGTGCACAGATGCCAGCCCTGAACGTGCCCTGCTAGCCCTCAAGACTGCTTTCTCGGCCCCCACCTGATGATCTTTTGGCAAACATTCCCAGATCTTTCCATGAGAGCTCCAATTTATTTAAAAGGCATGCTTTTTCTCCCAGTGGAATTTGTTAACTAGACAATTCATATTGACTGTTTCGGTTTTTCATGAAAATCATCAAAGGTTGTACACCTTGGCCCAGGGACAGGTCCAGGTTTTGTTGGACCTGATGTAGGATAATATAGAAGCAGGCACAGGGCCATGGGGGCACCCAGGCAAGCGAGGGGCCCTGAGGCTAAAGCTTCATTAGGTTGGTGGTGAAGCCACCTCTGCCCTTATTTGGAGATCTGAATCCCAGCGAGAGCACAGGGCTTTCTGCAGCAAGGCAATCCATCACCTACGATGGTCTATCACCTGCCAGGAGCACAAAGAGGAAGAAAAGGCGAACTAGAAGTAGAAAGGCCTGGCTTCCACGACCAGCTCTGTCTCTTTACCTGCTCTGTGATCTGAAGCATAAAGTGACCTACCTCACTGTGCTTCACTTCCCCCTCTGAAAAAAACCCGGAGGCAATGGTCCATCTTTCATGCATGTGCTGTGAGGATTCCAAGGATGGCTTTAGGTAACAACACACATAGAAGTGCGTCATATGGTTTGCTCAGAGAATGAGTGAATCCAACTCCCATCCAACAATTTTCATCAGAATTTGTGTTCAGGATTAAAATTTACCTTATACAAGGCAAGTTAGTTATTTTATTTATTTCATTTCATTTCATTTTTTGAGAGAGAGAGTGCACAAACAGCCAGGGTGGCGGTCAGAGGGAGAGGGAGAGAGAATCTTAACGAGGCTCCACGCTGAGTGCGGAGCCCAATGCGGGGCTCCATTTCACAACCCATGAGATCCACCTGAGCTATAAACCACTGTCCTGACGCTTAACCAACTGAACCACCCAGGTGCCCCCAAGACAAATTAGTTATTAACTTGACAAACAACAGACACAGCACCGACAAGCATGTATTCAAAGGTAGTATAAATGTATAAAAACAAGATGCAAAACAGAACCACACTTAGCCTGAACCAGTGACTGACGATTCTTTTTCTGCCCCATGCGCGGGAGGGACATGGCGTAATCCAGACAACAACAATGGCTTAAGGCTGCAACAATAGAAGAGGGGCTTATAAATAATTTGCAAACCTCTCAGGTGTTCTTTGCTGCCTCAGGATACACGTTCTCCTCCAACCTATATCCCAAACCCCATAACCCACCCCCAGTCCTAGTTGAGAATCACACTCTTTCCAAGAATTAAGGTAAAATACTGAGTTTATTCGGTTGATTTGACCAATTATACTGGATAAAAGTGTTGGTTTCATTTGCATGATGTAAAAACATACTTTAAGTGGGAATACTCACATATTAACAATGGTAAAAATATATGTATAGGTAAGAAAGATTCATGGAGGTATTTGATATAAAACATACACAGTATGCTATTTTAATACACAAATGCTTAGAAGAAAGTAGAGTCAGAAGAGTTACAAAAGTAGCATTATTAAGACTTTAGAAATGTTTCCATTTTTCTTAAAGGTCACATTCTCATCCTTTGGGATGTACAGAAATTATGTGGTTTACACAGTTTTATCCACATTCAAAACATCATGTTTTAAATGTTTTAAGCATAGCATATACAGTACAAAATGTTTCCATAGGAACATAACAGAACCTGTCACTAGTGGTCTGCTGTCAGATGGCTCCTAAATAATCAGCCATTTTTAAGACACTAGTCCAGCTTATTGCTATAATATTCAAGTTGTTCTATTCACCCAAAATACAATGACTTTAATTTATACTAGAACCTACCTACAAAGGCTCAAGGAGTTATCATATAATATACACCAATATATACAAAACAACTATTCTGAGTTAAATGAAGTTCTCATCCTTAAATTAGAACCAAGAATAGTAATTTCAGGCTAAGACATTATCCTCGTGATATCCTCAGTATTTTTAACATTTTGAGCAAAGTGCACAGTGAATGCAATCAGTCACCAGAAATGATCCTTCTACGAACTCTCAACTTCCTTTGAGTTACACCACCTGAGACATGAGAACCTTTAGACTGGGGGCTACCAAGGCAGCTTCACGAATCAAACCCATGGGAGCCACGTGGAGTCACATTCATGAGTCACAGGGAGCCCATATCCGCTTCCCTATACAGAGGCCGATTCCCTATACAGAGCCCCGGTGTGGAGTCAGCAGAACCAGCTTCCAGGAGCCCAGTGATGAGTCTTAATTATTTAGAGCAAATGATGCCACCGATCAGCCATATTCTAGTGTTGGTGGACCCCGTACAAGGTTGAAATAGCCAGCCAGGGCCCCAAGGTCTATGTAGAGAGAACGCTGCCTCTTTAGCATCTCAGATTCCTCAGTGCTTCCTGTGCATGATGAATCTGGAAAGGGAAACATTGAAAAAACTAAAATTAATGACCAGGTGACATGCTCAACAATAAATACTTGTTTTTTTCTGGGGAAAAAAAAACAACAACGAACACTTGGCCCTAATCAAACAGCATTCAAGCTATGGTTTAATTAAAAACCTACAGACTTGGAGTTATAGACTGTGGGCTAGTTTATGTAATATGACATAGACAAAAGGGTTCGAAAAAGAGTCAATGAGGACAAGAAATTAGCTAGAAATTCTGGCATGTTTTCCAACACCCCAGATGGCTCTCTTTAAATACAGAAAAGTCAGACAAGAAGAGGATGAAATGCAAATAAACATTCCAGGCTTGACATCTGGGTTTGGACCTAAATGGATTAAGAATGCCACAGATTTCAGTAATAAAAATAGAAACCCTCTCCGTGCATATTTAATGTCCCTGGAATGTGTACTGACTTTGCTAAGTGGGAAAGATTCATAGCTGGCAAGGAGATTTTAAGCAGAGGAAGACAAAAATGCAAGTTGACTTCAAACTCAATATTTTATCTGTACAGGAGCAGTGCCCTGATGTCTCCAACCAAGGACTGGCGTGGCTTACCGTAATTGCATGAAATAGAACCCTGTTCAGAACCAACAAGCAAGACTGCCAGGCTTGATTTGTTTTTAAAGGCAAATGATACTCCCTAGTGCAAAAAAGCAAGTCAGAGGCGATTCTCAAGGACTGTTGTTACCTACATTTGTGCTGAAACATGTTATGATTTGCTGGTCATTTAGCCAATTTTTTTTTAATGCTTTTGCTAAATAACATTCTTGCTGAGACTTCTTAGACAACTTACGGCACCCAAGAAGTCACTGCATTTTCTTTCCACTGCTTTCGTGAACAACGTCGGCAGTCTGAGGTAGACAGAGAAAGAAGGGAAGCAAGGGGCACTGCACACAGCAGGTGTCCATACCCGCAATGTTCTCAGGAAGCTCCAACTCCTTCCTACTCAGCAGCCTCTTCCGCTCAAAGAGGGCAGAGTCCAGACTCTGACAGCGTGGCTGATCCTCTCTGGGGGGGTTCAGGGCGTCGTGTTTGAGTAGGTCTGCTGCCCTCGGGCGGTGATTGGGGTTCCTCTCCAAGGCGGCTTCTATCAGCAATCTCATGCCAGGGCTGCAATCATCCGAAATATCTTCCAACGGAGGTGCCTGCTTGTGGATCTAGCAACACACCAGCTCTCTTAGCACCAACGGTATGAAAAGACACCCTCAACAGTTCAAGTGTTCTAGTGAACAAGACCTGGAAAGTTATTTGTTTCCCACTACATGCCCTGCAGCGAATACAGTCATGCCCTTAGACGAGTTTCCCTTTAATTCCGTAATCACCCCGAGTTAAACCCATCCTTTGGGTGAATGAAGTTCAAGGGTCACTGTGCTGTAAAGGGGAAGGATCCGCTCTGTGATCTCTCAGTGGTAAAATGGAAGTGGCATGTTTCATTATGTCCATGCTGGCTTGGGGATCTATAATCTCATCTCTCTTCTACGAAAGTGTTCAAAGCACATAGACACAGTTTCTTTGGCTCAGAGATCTACGCTACTCAGACTCTCCTAAGTGGCATTTTATGAGTCATGAATAACAGAATAGCATATAATTTATGCCCAACGCACATTTCAGCCAATTCCCACTGCAATAGCAATGCCTTCTTTGCGGGAATGGGACTTTCTTCCATGTAGGAAGAACTTTCAGCTTCGCCTCCTGAGTTACTAGTTCACATCATCCCACTCGGGTGTGTTACAAGAGGGACAGCAGCTCTCCTGAGCAGGTGGACCTCCCCTGCACCCTCAGCCCTGGCTGATCCCCACTTACTATGTACAGGTAGGAGGGATAGGCTGAGCGAGGGTAGCGCTTCACCCAAGGCGGGGTGCCCGTCTGCATATGGATGAGTGTGGCTCCCAGGCTGTAGATGTCTGCTTTGGTTGAATGGCCTCTGCATAGGATCACCTCTGGGCTCATGTAAATCTAAAAAAGAAGGAGAAAACATCAGTCTGACTCTCCCCCATTTCCTGGGGTGTCCATTTCCCTCAACCATTTCTGGAAGCTGGCTCATCCACCTTTACCATATTTACTGCACGTTTCAGCCCTCCAGAAGAGCATGTCACGGCTGTGCTCCCTGAAGCTAGGGAGAGGGACACCCTTGGGGGGTGGAGGGGGGTCAGGCAGCTTTGGCCTGAGGTGTCCCTGCAGCCTAATGAAGAACACTCTTTTTCCACATACTGAACACACAGGTAGACCTGGCAGCCATGGGCCTGCAGCCAAGAACCCATCTGGGACACCCACTCATCAAGGTTCTGGAAGGCACTGACCGATGCTTAACTTCTCTATTAAAACACCAATTCTGGGCGCCTGGGTGGCTCAGTCAGTTAAGTGTCTGCCTTCAGCTCAGGTCATGATCCCAGGGTTCTGGGATCAAGTTCTGTATCGGGCTCCCTACTCACTGGGGAGCCTGCTTCTCCCTCTGCCCCTCCCCCCCCACTCATGCGCCCACACACGCATACTCTCTCACGCACAAGCAAAAAATAAATAAATAAAATCTTAAAAAAAAATTCCTTTCAATATTTAAATGGATACTACAAATACGTGTCTTCACGTTTGTCATTAAATTGCCAAACCTCTACTTATCTGCCGTGATAAAAGGTGGCAGAGATCCATTGGGTATTAACACCAATCACATGGGAGAGAAGCACTTCGAGTGTAATGTTGTAAAAGTGGTCCTAATTGGTCATTTATACAAACTACTTCTTATTTCTACCACCACGTAGCCTGGTGACTAAATATTAAATGCATGCCATTTTAAAATTGGTTTCAGGCTGGAAAAGCAGGGCTAGTTTCAGAAACAGTTCTTCTAAGAAGTCTCTGCTTATAAATTTTAAAAAGAAAGAAAAAGCAAGCAAATGCTGGTGACCAATGATCTGTATTTATGGCGGATACAGATACCGTAGTTAAAATCTTAATTATCAATATTTAACATTAAGAAATGTTTATGCTGCCCATCATCTGAATATGGAGAAAGGGGTAAGTGTTCCTGGAATATATTTCAGAGACAGTAAGTAAAAAAAAAAAACAAAAAACTGGCTTACAAAAACTGGGAAAATTTCCCAGTTTCCCCATCCTAACCATATTCAACACCATCCTACAACACACTTCCTGGCTGGCTTGCTTTTGTTCCCTTGCTCATTCTGTCTGTCTGTCTGTCTCAACGAACAGGCTAAACTGAGCTCCTTGTTCAGTTCAAACATTTCCTGAAGTGAAGGCAGAGCATTTGGATCCCCACAGACTTTCTTACTAAATAAAATTACAAAGTTAAACACATGCAGTGGGAAGGATTATCTGTCCATAGAGGATGTCTATCTCCTCTCCCCTTGTTTGCCCTCCTAAGCAAAGATCAGGCAAAGTATTTACTGTTGGTGTAACCCACAGCGGCTCTGTATACGGGGCTCTGGAGGCCCCCGGGGATGTCACATTTGGGGATGCAGCATTCTCTCCACCTGGTGACGTAGCTGCTCCCCCCCCAGGCAGATCCCCCAGCGTTCCATGGCTCAGAGCTCCTGCTTCCGCAGCCCCTACCTGAGGCAGAGCAACGGGGCATGGTGTTCGAGGACTCTTCAGGCTGGCTGACTGCAAGCATGAAACAGACCCGGTGGGAACCATGAAGGCTCTCTGAGACCTGCACAGCCTTAGGCATGGGCACTGGAGCAAGGGAACCTATATGTCCGGGGGTCGAGGCCTTCACCTCTCAACACATTTATTAGAAATGTGTCACGTGTGTGTGTGCGCGAGCGCGCGCGTGCAAGTGATGATGACACGTTAACTTACATCAAGTAAGCCCAAACACAGACTCAGAAGAAAATAAGAACTTTTAAAAAAGAATCACGCTATAAAAGTAATTCTAGGGGCACATGGGTGGCTCAGTCGATTAAGCAACCGACTCTTGATTTCAGCTCAGGTCATGATCTCAGGGTCGTGAGATCAAGCCCCACGTTAGGCTCTGTGCTGGGTATGGAGCCTACTTAAGATTCTCTCTCTCTCCCTCTCCATCTCCCCCTCTATCCCCACTCCCTCCCTCTCTTAAAAAAAAAAAGGTAATTCTAATTAGCTATTTACATTCATTATTTTTCTCTGTATGATATAATTAAAAAACAGTAAATTAAATATATGCCAGATTAACCCTGTGCTTATATTTTATGGTTACAGTATAATGTTCTGAATATGAATGCTGGGAGAGATCAAACACAGACCAGCTACACTGCAGGGATCAGCAATCATCTACAGCTATTCAGCAGTCAAGTGATCAAGTTCCAAAGGAAAGTAAGTCTACATGGTTGATTTTGACTAACAACATCTTATTGGCTCTTTAACTAGGAAGAGTTAAAATAAGCTCCCTGAAAGCTTTCAATGGTGATTTCACACCATTATCAAACTTTGACTGGTGAGCACCATACAGATAGTAAATGCAGGCTGATTTGAAGAAAGTTTATAACTCTCAACATCAAAGTCAGTTTAGTGCTTTGTAAAAAGCAATTTACATTTGCTGAAAATAACTCAATCCAAAATACTATTTAGAGTAAACACTATGTTATTATCTCATGTTCAAGCACACACTCTCTTTCTGTTAGAGAATCCCAGGGAAGACATTTCTTTGTCCAGCCATTGCAAAATGTTCAATCTGATCACACTGCCGGGAAGAGAAAGGTATTTTCTATCTTTAATACCATAAATAGTTTGTTTCTCAAACTGGCTCCAGGAAAAAGGGTAGAATGTCACATATCTGAACTTCTGACTAATGCCAAAATATGCTGAAACATTCTCCAAAAAAAACATGTCATAAGCATTAAGTCTTATTAGATTTTGTGCTTCGGTGAAGTATTCTTAAGATCTGGGGACTAAAACATTCTTTTAAAGAAGTCTACAGTTTTCTCTTCTAAATATCATTCTGCTCAAAGACAACTATCGAGGATCCTTCCTCAAGTTTTTTTACAGAATAACTTCAGTAATACCAGCAATTTCTTCTGCTTCCCAGGAGAGTTGTTGCTTTGAGAGAATTAAGGAAAAACTAATACAATCTTGGTTTCAGACGATGATTATTTGTTTGCTTGTTTTTGCACTGCAATTGGGTTCAGTGCAATATATCTACGAGCTAGACTAAGGGCTGTCATTTGGTTGAACACTAAGACTGACCTGGTAATCTTTTTTTTTTTTAGAAGATTTTATTTATTTAATTGAGAGGGCCGTAGGGGCAGAGGGGGACAAGCAGACTCCTCACTGAGCGCAGAGCCCAACTTGGGACCCGATCCCAGGACCCTGAGGTCATGAGCCGAGCCGACCCCTGACCTAGTAATCTTAAGGCAAAGGCGCAGCCAAGTGCCCTCTCTCCATTTGCTGAGGGCACTTAGAGCAGAGAGAGGGCATGGGGCTGGGAGGGTCTGATAGTTAAGCATGGGCCAGGGAGGCAGCTTCCACTCCCATTTACCTTCCCAGTTTCATCCAACCCCACGCCCATCATAATCTACTATGAACTAAACTGTTGCTTTTTTAATAATTCAGGTAAATTTAAAATAGGTCCTCTCAGCAAAGAGTGGGGGTTGCTGCAGTACCACCAAGTCCACAGTCCTTGTTGACCCCTGGCCAGTGCTCCTGATACCCACAACAGCCTGACGCATAGCGATGCTCAATAGATGCTTCCACATGAATCCACTCTTCAGCCCAATCATGTATATGTTAAATTAAATATATTATTTGAAAACCCATGAATGCATTCCTCACAACCTCATTTACATTCAGAAAAGTTTGTGGTTTGGTTTTGCTTTTGCTTCACAAATGAAATAAATATTAGAGCTAGTTTATATCTCTAAATACAATTTATTTGTGCTATAATAAATTTGATGTTTATTATAGGCTCTCTAGAATTAAAGATAAGCCTAAAATATTGTTGTTCCTCAATATATATTATTAACGACTATGACAATTATGACTATAATTGAACCAAAACAATAATACTTAGTTATACCAAGAATATATATATATATATATATACATGTTATACTAAGAATATATACATTAGTTATATTAAAAAGTTACATAGTAGTTAGAATTTAGACTCCAAAAAAAATTGGTTTAAGTCCCAGATCTGTCACTAGCTGAGTAACTTTGGGCAATTTATTTTAACTTCTTCAAGCTTATTCCCTTATTGTAAATAATAGTATTTGCCTACAATAACAGTATTTACTAATAATAGCATTGTAACAAGGATTAAATAATATAATTAATTTAAAATGCTAAAATTAGGGGCCCCTGGGTGGCTCAGTCGTTAAGCGTCTGCCTTCAGCTCAGGTCATGATCCCAGGGTCCTGAGATCGAGCCCCGCATCAGGCTCCCTGCTCAGCAGGAAGCCTGCTTCTCCCTCTCCCACTCCCCCTGCTTGTGTTCCCTCTCTCGCTGCCTCTCTCTGTCAAATAAATAAATAAAATCTTAAAAAAAAAATAAAAAATAAATAAAATGCTAAAATTAGTACTTGGCACAGAGCAACTGCTCATTAAATATGTTTCAATGATAATAACATTTGATGCAATGTTTTTCCTCCCCTTTTTTGTCCTTTCTGCAATAACACCAGAACATTTTTAAATTTTACTCTTAAAAAGGTATTGACTTTTCCTGTGGGAATAGAATTACCTCTGTTCCACGAAGGTCCTTAGGAAAATAGATATCTTCAGTCATTTGAACACTTAGGCCAAAATCCACCAAAACAGCTTTTGTAGACATGAAGACAATGTTGCTAGCTATAAAAAGAGGACATTTTTTAGTATAAAATTGTCTGTATACCCATAAATAAAATAAAAACATCATCTGAAACGATGAGTCCCAAATCAGAATAGACTGAAATGTGCTCCCTACTGAGATGACTATATTATATTCAAAAGAGGAGGATAAATCCAGGTGAGAATTCAAGTGAAAATCATTTCATATGTGCCAAGAGTGCAGCCAACGTGGGAGTAAATGGTTGAACACACTAATAACGCTCAAGATACAATGGCCAAGTCATGGAAGCAACCTAAGGGTCCACGATGGATGAGTGGATAAAGAAAATATGACGTGTGTGTATATGCATATATAATAGAATATTATTCCGCCACAAAAAAGGATGGAATTCTGCCTTTTGCAACAACATGGATGAAACCTTGAAGATCTAAGTGAAATCACTGAGATAAGTCAGACAAAGATGAATACTGTACGAATCTCACTAGTCTGTGCAATCTAAAACAAATGAACTCATAGAAAGAGAGAACAGATCGCAGTTGCCAGGGGTACGGGGGTGGGGGAAATGGGTGAAGGCGGTCAAAGCGTACAAACTGCCAGTGATAAGATGAACAAGTTTTGGGGGATGTAATACACAGCATGGTGACTATAGTTAATAATGCTGTATTATATATTTGAAAGTAACTGAGAGAGTAGATTTTAAAAGTTCTCACCACACACACACGGTTTTAACTATGTGAGGTGATGGATGTGTTAACTAAGCCTATTGGGGTAATCTTTTTGCAATATATACATATAGCAAATCATTCCATCATATACCTTAAGCTTACACAATGTTATGCCAGTTATATCTCAATAAAGCTGGAAAAATAAAATAATGCTCGAGAGCTGGACTTTCAAATCCTAAGATATAAGCATATCATTATCATGCCACTTTCCTAAAATGAAAAAATAAAATACCCATTTTTTTTAAAGTAAAAGTTTTGTTAGTTCAATGTAGCATTAAATATTAAGGGTTGATAGTGGGTCTTTGTTGTGCATTTCCCACCATCTCTTACTCCTAGAAAGCAGTCAGTGAAGGCTTGTTTAATGAATTATTACCAAAATCGTGTTCAGAATTAAAAAGCTATTTGTTTCTCAAGAACTATGTAACTCTGTGTGTGTTTAAAGTACATTACTATTTTTTAAAGCCTTATCAACAAGGGCATAGCCAGTACTTAATAGACGTGTGGCCATAATCTTCCACAATTGGATAATCATCCTTCCTCATGACTTTGAAAGCTTTAGTGATCCCATTTGGTGCTAAAACATGTTGCAGGAGCACAGGGGAGGAAGGTGAAAAGCCCTCGAGGGCAGCTCTCCTCCCCACCACCGAGGATCTTTAGACCGAAGAGAGGAGCCCATCTGCCTCCTGTCCAACTCATCTCTAAGCCAAAGAGGTTACACATCCAAATGTAACTCACGTTTAATATCATGATGAATTACTTTCTTTGAGTGTAGAAAATCGAGTCCTTTGAGAACATGCTTTGTCACCCAAATAATTTCAAATTCTCTCATTGGTCCACAGCTCTCCAGTTTCTCAAGAACAGACCCTCCCTCGCCTGCTTCCATAAAGAGGTGCACAGTTTCACCCCAGAGCACCGCGCCATATAACTCAGCGATGTTCTCGTGCCGGAAACAGGCCTGGATTTCCACATCAGATGGCTTAAATTGATCTACTGGGATCTAGAACACAAAAATACCAGTAAGATTCTAGACAAAAATATATACAAGATAGGTCAACTCACAATCCAGAGGGCAAATAAATGCCTTCAAGGAGATCATGATCTGCATGAAGTTATACTGCCAAGTTAAAATAATGTTCAAACCTGCTTTTACATGACGTCAGCTTTAGGTAAACAGTTCAAAATAAGAAAATAAGAACAAAATGTAAAATATTATTTTCATTTAGAATGTAGCAATCCAACCAAAGAATTATTTACAATTGAATCAAAAGAGAGATAATTTCCCATCTATTTTGCATGTACTTTCTATGGCACCTAGATTTTAGGTTGTCTTTTCAATATTTCCACTTGTTATGAAATAATATAATGTCTTTGAACCCACAGTTCATGCTCTGGCAATGCATTTAAAATCTATTCTAAGGAAAATCAAAAGTCATTAATAAAGAAAAAAGTAGATCTTTCAGTGCAGATAGATACGTAATGTCTCCAAAATACAGTGTCGGATGAAGAAAGCAAGACACGCAAGTACATGTATTATGCTCCCATTTGTAAAAATCTCTTAAGCTATACATGACACATGTCCATAGAAATTTTCTGGAAAGATGTATAAGAACTCATTCACAGTAGTTGCCTCAAGGAAAGAGATCTCATTCTTCAACCTACATTCTTTTGAATCTTCTAAGTGTTGTTAATCATCTTACATGGTTTTCCTTTTAAGAAAAAAATACAGCTTAAAAATTAAATGTAAGTACTCTAGGGAAAACAAACCTGCAAAGCTATTTTTTCATGCCTTTTGTGATGAAACTGTAAAACAGGACATTTTGGTTCTAAGACCTTTCTAAAATGTCACTAGAGTCTCTTAAAAGAATTGGAACGTGTCTCTTCTAAATGCAAGCTTCAAATGGCTTATTATAATATCTCCTTTTCTTTTGATAACAGATACTCTAGCAAATCTTTATGAAGGAACAAATGAGGCCAATATATTGTTGGTCTTTTTTTTTTTTTAATTACAATAAGATAGACTATGGCCAGATTCAGCAAATCAAAAAGGAGTTTATTTTATTGAACTCTTAAAAACTTTATTTTTTTTATGGATATGGATCACTTTTTTATTTTATTATGTTATCTTCATCACCATACAGTACATCATTAGTTTTTGAGCACTCTTAAAAACTTTTAAAGTGAAACAGACATACCAAAATGCATAAAACTGGTTATGTATCAAACTCAAGGAATTTTCAACTGAACACACCCATGTCACCACCATGTAGATTAAGAAACAGAACTCTACCAGCGCCCCAGAAACCCTTTCCTGACCTCTGCCAGTCACTGCCCCTCAAGGGCACCCACTATCCTGACTTCCAACAGCACGGATTTGTTTAGCCTATTTTTGGCCTGTATAGAAGTGGAATATCATAGAGTAGATCTTACTTGGTATCTGGCTGTTCGGGCTTAACATATGGTGATGAGATTCCTCCACATTATTACAGTTGTAAACCATTTGCTCTCTTCACTGTACAGTATCCCACTGTGTAAATATACCACACTGTGACATCTGGAGAATTTCCAGTTTGGGACTATTACAAAGAGTGCTATGATGAACAGTCTAGTGCATGGCTTTTGGTGAGCAAGTGCACATGCCTCTTGGGTGTGTGCCTATAGGAGTAGAATTGCTGGGTCATAGGGTGTGTATGTGTCCAGCTTCGGCAGTCTTCCAAAGCAGGGACGCCTCAGCAATGGCTACTTAAGAAGAGACAGGGTCTTTGCAATAATTGGTCTATTTATATTCAATCCTTTAATCTACAGTCTTGCGAAGCCTTGCGGCTTTCCCAGCTTGGCTTCCCTGCCTGGTTCCCTTCCTTGTGGGTGGGATTAAAGGAGCAGCACACAGATTTGCTCCTGCAGGAGAGCTCCCCTCCACTCCACCCTACCACAGAGGGATGACGTTATCCAAGGTCCTGCTATAGAAGCCAGCAGTGTTTTCTTTTTTATCAGTGCAAACTAGATTAAAACAAACTATGCACTTAAACAGACTTAGGGACTGAACCCCAGGGAGCAAGCAAGTCCAAAAAGAAAAAAAAAAGAAGAAGGATGTTTTCGGACACTGCGCCCTTACATAAGATCCAATCAAATGGCAACAACCTTTGAGTAATGCAAGCAAACAAGAGCCACAATGCTAAACATACATACGGCGCAGGATATCTGGTTATAAAGTACATACCAATTTACACGCCATTCTTTTCTTAGTCTTTATATCTTGTGCTAAGTACACTTTTCCAAAGGCCCCCCGAGGTATGAAATCAGAGCCAATATTCCTATAAGTCAGCTTCCAAGGGATGAGGAGAACATCAGAGTCTATTTGATAGCGTCCATTCTGGGGAGTGATTACCTACAACAAAACAAACAGGCAGGAGGGTGAGAATTCCAGCAGACTCCTTTTCTAAGACACACCCTTTAGAAACTGGCTACTTTAGATCAAAAAGACACACCTTTAGAAACTGGTTACTTTAAATTGCATTCCTACGCAGTGTTTGAAATTAATGTCACTGTTGTGTAATCCTAACAGTGTAGGGAGACTATACTTAGAGCTTCAGCAAGCCAGAGAAAGCATGTAACAGAAACATGTCCCTGGTCAGACCTGATCGTATTCCACCTCCTGGTGAGTAATTAATTGTCAAAATTTTAAAAATTATTTATCTAAGGGAACATGACTATTGTGACCAAAAGGCTGAAAATAAAGATTGCATAAATATAAACTGTGCCTGCAAGTTGACTCGTTTCCAACTATAATGTGCTAACCTGTTAGTCCGCATAGCTATTACTCACACATGACGCATACGGAGAGAGAGCATGGAAATAAACTGATGATCGTAGAGGATTCTGGAAAATAAGGTGTTATGCCAGAGCTATGAGTTGACAGTGCTGCATAAATCAACAAGGGACAGAATTACTTCTCATCTACTTGCTCACTTAGTATTTACTGAGTGCATAAAAAGCACCAGGCACTGTGTTTGGCGCCGAGGAGGGCAGCTGTGAACGAGAGAGATGACCCTTAACCTCCGAGAGCTCCTGAACAGGCCAACACTGGGAACAAGTGGTTTCAAAACCAGTTGACTCAAAAATTAAAAGACATATATCCTGGGAGCAGTGTGGATGCTTTTGTCAAATCTCAACAAACCAGACATTTAAGGTCTGTGTATTTCACTGCATATAAAGTATATCTCAATTTTAAGAGTAAAAATAAATAAATAAATAAATAAAAGGAGGAAGAATTATAATGATAAATATGAAAATAAATTAATAAGATATGTTATTTTGAGTTATGACCTGGAGCACATGCCTACAATATGTTTACCATGTTCTCTTGAGGGGAACAGGGTCTCAAAAATACAAGGTTTGCCTCTGTGTAATTAGCAACTTCACGACTTCAGATTATGAATTCAGGAAGCGTGAAACTATCCAAATGACATTAAGTTATTTCAAGTGCAGAAGAGGCTGAAGGGGAATGCAGACCACATGGGAAAAGAATGAACACCTGATTCATCGGCAGATGCGCGGGCCCCTCAGCAGGCCACTGCCAAGAGAATAGTTGTAATAATCCCAGGGTTATTCATTCAGACTCCATTACTGCTCATCTTAGCTGTACCCCACAAATGGATGCATGTGCTCTTAGTCAGGGAATGAAAAGGAGGACGACTCCAATCCTTCGAGATGTGAAGTCACTACATTTAAAATGAAGTATTTCCTGAGCACTCCCCTGAGCCAGCCCCCGAGTGGAGCCCTAGCAGGAAAATGAAGAAGCACCACAGCCCAGGGTCTTGCCTTGTTTGAAATATGACCTCCTTTCAAGAAGTGTGTCACCTCAAGTTACTGAAGTCCTCTTTTTACAACATGCTAAGGACATGATAAATGTAGTCCCTTGCCACATGTAGACAGAACCATACCCACGGCACTCAACCGTACTTGCTCATTGCCTCGTTCTTGTTATTAAGTATTTATGTTTCCTGTTTCACTTCGGCTCCAGCTATCCACTCAGGGTTTCATTCGTGCAAGTTTTACTCTTGTCCAGCTCAATCTGTGATAGCCCAGTTTGACCCAAGGGATGAAGAAGACTCATTGCAGCCATGCAATGAGTGCTAATTATAAGGAGGGCACTGTGCTCAGCTCTCATCTAGATCTCCCAGCCATCCTGGGAGGTAAGTACTATTTTTATCTCCACTTTACAGATGAGGAAACTGGTTTCAAGAGGTTAAGTAACTCATTAGGCCATGACAAAGTCAGGATTGGAACTCAGGTCTGTCTGACCCCAAAGCCAGAGCTCCTGTGTGCCTTCTATCTTCCAGAAGACAGGAATTAAAGCTCAGCCAGGATCAAAAGCCAGTTACTAAAAGCCTACATTTACGAGTCACTGAGCACCTCAGCCTTCGCCTTTTTAGATAGAATACTGCACGTTCCTTCATCCCTGTTTTACAAGCTCCCATGTTCCGGGGACATGCCTCCAAAGGCAGGTTCTCCTTTGATGATAGGCCCTGACACATTCAGTGTGATAGGCGAGCACAGACTAGTCAGCACTTCTGCAAAGTCCCCGGTTCTTCTCCTGGCCCTAGACCTTCCCTCTTTGGGTTTGCAATGGTTTTTTTTTTTTTCCCCGCTTCTCCTTTTTTTAGGGACCCTACCAAATAATCCTATGGAACTCTATGCTGCTCATGTCTGCCAATTCTTCAGCTTAACCAAAGCCACCATCAAGTGCAGATGTTATAAGCATGCTTTTGAGTTCCTTCTCCAGACTAGTGACACTAAACAATGCTGGGCCCAGCAGCAGGCCTTGAGAAAAATTCTTAAGTACTTTAATAGGAATAAATTCCATAAAGAACCTGTAGGATATGGCTGATAGGACACAAATACAACCTTGGGCTATTATCTAGAGGCATATTATCTAGAACAAAGGCAAAGGTGGCTCTTTCCTACTCAATGGACTGCCATGTTCAAGTTCAGGGCTGTAAGGCAGGCACTGACCCGGGCTTGAGTTCTAAGGGTGCAGCCCAGGTTGAGGATGAAAGTAACCCTCCAGTAAGTGACAAGTAGCAGACACAATGAGAAGTGTTTGTGACAGAAGCGAGAAGATGTGGGGAACATGCAAGTTTTAAAGTATTGGAAAGACCGTCCTAAAGAAAGAGAGTAATAATTATTTGCAACAGCAACTACCACAATGGCTTGCACTCTTTCAACACTCACTCTGTGTAAACAGGTCCTGTGCATTCCTTATTTGTCCCACACAACAGCCCCACAGAGTGAGTGCTATGATGTGACCCATTTTACAGATGAGTAAACTGAGCCGTGGAGGGGTTACTAGCCCAAAGTCACACAGCTAATCCATCTCAGAGCTGAAATACATACCCAGGCACTGTAATTCATGGGCCTTCATCCTCACACTACTCGACATCTATACCTTTTTTATGGCCAAAAAGTAGGACTAGGGCTAAGAAGAGTCAGAGACGGACTTTAATGCATTACGAGGGAGGACTTCCCTACAATCAGAATTGGCTAAATATGAAATTAAATGCCCCAGTATGTGATAAACTTTGTCAAAGGAGATTTTCAGGCACAGACCAAAATGTTCCAACAATTATTGGATATGATGACCAGGGTGATGTAAGCATCAGACAGAGGGCTTGACTCAAGTATCTTTAAGGTTTTTCCAACCCTGAGAAGCCAGGACTCCATGACTAACCCCTGAGGAACAGCATTCCCACATCTCACACCCGTATCTATGAGCGAACCCTTTGGGGCCCTTCGGCTCTCCATCTAATCACCAATGAGTTCAGTCTTTGCAACCCATTTTCAGTTATTCATTCCCCACTCAGGTTATGAATTGGCCTAGAGTGTAAATAACTCATAGCACTCTCATACCAAGCAACGCCTAGGTTGGTCTCCTAAAGTTTCTTCCCCAGGTCCTGCTGGATGTCGGTAGAATCTTTATCAAATATTTTTAGAAAAAGAGCACACATTTGCATACACGCGCAGACCAACATTTTACGTGCCTCTGTTGCAGGATATTTTTGTAATTCCTGATCCTCCACCCTGTCTAATTAACTCCATGGGCTTTATGGTTGTTGGCTGCCAGGAACACACCATGTCTCTATGCCCCTGGGCCTTTGGACATGCTATTCTCATCTGGAACACTCTCCACTCTCCATCCCCTTTATCTGGCGGATTCCAACTCAACAGTTTAGGCATCAGTTCCTTTTAGAAGCATCTCTGGCAGTCTCTCTTCCCTTGTGGCCACGTGAGGTGTCCTGTCTGAGCATCCCCACAGCAATCAGGGTGTAGTTGTATCGGGAAGAAGCACACGGCATTATAATCACCTGTTCTACTTACCTCAGGCCTTCACCAGGCAGTAAGCTACCAGAGAACCCAGACTCTTCCATACTGGATCTGTAGCACCTGGAAAAGTACTTGATACATTGTCGATATCTGACCTATGTCTAGCAAGTGAATGGATGAATACTTGAATGAAGGCATTTGGTCTATATGCAGATACACTTTATAGATGAAATTTACCTTGGAACCAGCCTGTCTGTCTGTTAGATAATGAGTGATCATTTATTAAAGCAAGTGAAGCCCAGAATGGAAAAGTTTTGATAGGGTCTTAGGGGGAGGGCCTCAAGAAGACAAAGATCTCAAACACAGGATGGTTCCAAGGAGAGCACCATATAAGGATGAGTGGGAGCCAAAAGCAAACCGTGCCTCCTTCATCATCTTGTCTCAAACTGCCAAAGATCAAGCATGGCAAGTCATGATTCCTATGCCATTATTTATAAAGCACGGACCTGGCATTGGTTACTAGCAGTCATAGGATGTATACGATTCTTAACTTAGTGACAGAAAAGTCAACCACAGCCCCGAGAGTCATCGACCACTGGGATGATTTTCCCAGTGAGGCATGGTCTGCATTCCTGCAGATTTTGAGGTTCTCCTGTTATTCCACTCTGGTTTTAAATCTTCTTGCTTTATATTCTTGATCATTTTTAAATTAAAAATCTTTTTAAAGTTTTAAAGATCCCTCCTTTTATGATATGTCTTATTCTTAAATTTTCTCCTGAATACACATTTGTTCACTTATTGAGCATAGACTCCACAGCGGGGACTGACAACATTTTACTCCTAGCCTTTGCTGATAAAATTTGCACTTCCTTGTAATGTCTTTGTTTCTCTCCTTTTCTGCATTGGCTTTTTTTTTTTTTTTCCACTCCAAAACCTTTAGGAAGCAATTTCTTTGTATTCCTTATAATTTTCCTGAACTCTCTTCTGTACATTCCCAATAAAGTTCTATGGCCCACCTCTCTTCAGTCTGATGGGCCAGGAGAAATGAATGCAAGTTTCTACATATTTATAAGCAAAAATATTTTGTTTATGACAATGTTAAGAAAATTAGGTAGTCCTAATGTTAAGAAAATTAGGTAGTGCTCCTAGTTCGATATTACTTCCATGTATAAAAAGAAATAGTATTCTCAAGGTAAAGTACTTAGTCAACTATTAAACACAGTTTGGTATATCCAGACCAAAGCAAGTCATGCAACTATGCAAAAAGTAATCTTGCTCCAAACTGAGCTGGAGCTAAACACAACTGGTTTCTAACAAAACAATTTACTACATAGCTGACCTAAATTACTGTGTTGTTTTCAATTGAATGAATGTACTACTTAAAAAAAAAAGTTAAGTACTCTGTCCAGACTCCAATCATTCAACACTGACCCTCCCCCTACATTAGCCATTTTGCCACATAGAACTAGCACCAAAGGAAAAGGAGTCACTTCCGTCAATATGCACATTTTGCAAGTTACTACCTACTCCTTTGTAAAATGTCCTTTTTAAAAGATTAGATGACCTCTAGCCAACACCTACATTCACCTCTGACACACTAAGACTGCCAGAATCCCAGGCACACCCAAACACATCATCTGATCAACTATTGTGACAACGTGTTGTCACAATATTTTGGATTATTTGCATACTTGGTATGACTAAGGAAATATCTCATTTGTCATTCATACTTTGCCAGTTAAAGAGAGTGAATCTGTGCATTGCTATTTATTGCCTGCAAACTATATTTCTGCAAGAACTGAAGTTAACCAGTATTAATATTGTGACATTCCAAGATGTGACAAGAGAGGAGCAAAAAAATCCAGTTTTCAAAAATATTAATTAAAGATAAAGTATTGATTCCCCTCAGATGAAGAATTCTCATTAAGTCTTCTTCTGCCTACCTGATGAATGAGCTTTCTAATGAATTGTTAAGTTAAAAGACATTCTTCTTAATGACCTATTTGTACGACTGTCACTGACACATGGAAAAGATTAAGTGGAACTTTGAATGAAGACCTTTTTTGCATCTTTAACATGGAGATGATTCTTACAGATATTATGTTTTTAAAAGTCGTACATGGTAGCCAGTCTAAACCAAGTTTAGCTGCCCCTCTGCCTTACACGAAGCTGCAAGAGTAAAGCTGAACACACAGCACTCAACTGATCAGGAAAAAAACATACCATATTTAATAAAATCCCAGATTCCTGAGGTCGGTGTCCATAAAAACGCTTTGCGGTGTTGGATATGTGGTTTGCAAAGGCAAGCAAATCCTCCACAGTTCCATAACTGACCGATGACAGCCAAGGCACCTCTTGGCCACTGAGCAGCAGAGATTCTGAACGCTCCTCATTTTGATTACTATCTTGACACATGGTCATGAGACTGGGTTCATAAACTGCTGGCTCTTCACTTGTGTAAAGATTTTCCATAATGTCTATTACATCGGACACGTTCAAGTGTTTAATTAATAAATCGATCTCTTCTTTATTGTCACTTCCAGTGCTCATGTACTCCATCACTGTTATGCTTTCTAGAGAGTCTGCAAAAGAAAAGACAGTTACCATATTTGTATTTGCCTTTAAGATCAATGGAAAAATGACATCAAAGGATTGGGAACAGCTTCCATATGCCTCGGTTTATAAAATGAGGGCTCTGTGTCAACAGTGTGTGTAAATTCAAGTTGACAGATGGTGAAGAAAGGGACCTTAGATAACCTTTAAGTCCGGCCGTTCACTTTGCAGAAGGGAAACTTGAGATCCAGAGAGCTTACTCCTTACTCACTCACTCACTGAGCTGGTGGCATGAGTTACAGCCACTGAAAATTTCACTAAACATAAACACGAATAAGCGCGGCTCAGAAACCTGAGGAGCTGAGGCTCCTGGCCCTTGACAGCTTCCAACCCTACTGTTCCTCCAAGAGAGCAACCCTCCCCACACAGACCTCTGTGGCTTCCATGCCCTGGTGACTTTAAAGAAAAAGAACTATCTTATTGGAGCACCTGGGTGGCTCAGTCAGGTAAGCGGCTGCCTTCAGCTCAGGTCATGATCCCGGGGTCCTGGGATCCAGTCCCACATCAGGCTCCCTGTTCAGTGGGGAGTCTGCTTCTCCCTCTGCCTCTGCCCCTCCCCACCACTCATGCTTTCTCTGAAATAAATAAACAAAATCTTAAAAAAAAAACCTTTTTTTTTCTTAAAGAAAGAAAAAGAACTATCTTATCAAATTCAGGAGCCAACTTGGCAAATAAAATTCAGGCCGTGGAGCCAAAAGCCTGTAAAATGGATTAGAATCTAAGCAAACTGATGATGATAGATCAAGTTTCAGGAATAATGCTGATGCAAATAAACAGCTCATTTAGACTGGGGACCACAAGCCTCAAATCCTCCTGCCAACGACCTATGAGAAAGGGGAAGATTCTTTTAGCTGTGAATCAGCTGTCTCCTCTTGAGACCAGAATTCTTTAATTGTACAAAGCATGTATCTCAATGACCCAAGAAAGTTAATGTAATATTTAGATCAATCACCCTCTAGAAGCTGTGGCATTACAAAGAGGCCAGGACAGCCGAATCTATCCTAAGCAAGACACAGGTAAGGCCAGCTAAGCTAACTACATTAGCCAATACTGTATTTTAGTTCTTGTATGCAAATCAGGTGCTACATCTTGGGATCTGTAAATGAGAAAAAGAAGGTAAACCCAGGATTAAAAAAAAAAAAATGATGCTGTTGCTCAGGATTTTAGAACAATTCCATTCCAGAGGATTAAAGATAAAAGGATTTAAGACATCTAAGAGAATTTAGAGGCATGAACATCTACTTAAACTATTGTGCTCCTGAAAGCCTCTCTGAAAGATGCTTCTGGTTCCTGAAAGCACAAACCTTTAACACATTCAATACTCAGTGCTAAAAGCCACAGGCCTCCATCTGAGGAGCTCAAGTACAAAGCTCCAGGAAATGTTCCACCTGGGGGGTTGGGGGGGAGCACCTATAGCTCTCGTGACTACCACTCCACTTTTGGTCTCTGAGCCAATTTCATTTGAGAAAAGACCAAGGCAATCCAGGGACGCTATTCACTTACTTGATGACCATTTTCTGATGTGCAAGCATTCTCTGCAGAAAGCATGCTATCTCGCATCCTGCAGTCTGATATTCCACCTGGACTCAGGATGCTTGGGCTGGACTCCTGCCTACACGTTCCTAGGCAGGCACCTTACCCACTCTGCACCTCTACTTCCCCTGTCTGTGAAATGGAGGCATAACAGCACCTACCTCATAGGGCGGTTGTGAGGTTTAAAGAAGTTCAGGTGTGTAAGGTGTCTGGTGCAGAGTCAAAGAGCTCTGCCTTCTGTAGTTGCTGGTATGTGCACAACACAGAGAAGTCCCGGCTTTGCAGATACTGCTTAGGCCTCCTTTCTTATCTGCAAATGGGATGTGGCTACCTGTTCCCTGGGTTTCTTCACAGTAAGGTTTTAAATGCTGTATCTAGAACAAGAGACAAAGACAAAAAAGCAAAAACCTCTGAAATGCTTTGATAGCTGTTAGCCATGGTCACATCTAGAGAGCGAAGGAAGCTCCCCTCACAGATCTCCTGTGTCTTTGAGGAAGACTGATTCAGGCTCCTGGAGTCTTGAGTTAGGAAAGGAACTGCTTAGGTTCACGGAGGAACATTCGACTCTGATTTCACTGGGCCATTCAGTTGCAGTTTCTGCTTGTAGAATTTACTGAGGAAAGGAAGTTAAAACAAAACCAGCCAGACGGAGGACCCCAGTGGCTGAAAAGTTCCAAGGCTCCAGGACTTAGCTAATGGCTGGCTGGAGAGAAAATAAAGTTCCCAGGAGTAACATGACTCAAGAAAGAAAGAAAAAAAGTCCACACAGTTTACAAGTCAGTCAGCTGATCCAGTGAGTAAAGACAGGTTTTGATTTTCAAGTTCTGCAGAAAGTCTGGAGCATTTATGTGTGAAGCCTAAGAGGTCTGAACACACACACCCCTAAGTTATGTGCTGAGGGAGAGGCGGAGGAAGGGAGGAAGGGAGGAGGAGAGGGAAGAGGGGAGAGGGGAGAGGGGAGGGAGGGCAGTGTAGGACACTGATGCCAGGGGTAATTCCTTAGCAACAGCAGGGCTCCTGTCACGCAAATCAGTACACCCCAGCAACCCTGATGACCAGTCAGCCTGCTAAATGCCCCTGCAAAAAGCCTCAGCACTTTCAGGCCTTCATTAAGCAGACAACATGCTAGTGATTTCCGAGTTATACAGATCAGTAGCCATCTAGAAAAACTGGATTGTGAAGGTATTCTTCTTTACCAATAAAGACTCTTCCCCACGTAGTTTACTATAAAAATCCTCATAAAATCCCCACTTGACAATGGAGTAGACAACTACAACCATCTTAGAAATGGAGAAATGGGCAGATATTGTCAAAATGATTTGCTTCGAGTTATTTCAGAAATCAGCAATAACACCAAGAGGAAATCCTATTCTTATTCATTAATGTTACACTCTTGGCTACTTCCATTTACATAAACAAAAGTGGAGAAATTCCTAGCAAGTGTGAACGAAAAAAGGCCAAGATTATAGATATAAACCTCTGCCTAACAAAGGATAATTATACCTTTGGTTACTTCCCATTTAAAAGATTTTACTGCCAAAATAGTACGTTGCCCCTCAGGGCATATCTCTTATTATATTTTTTCTCCAAAAGCCCCAGAATTACACATTCTAGCTATATAGGAGCACAGCCACTCTGCTTCAAAACCTCTAGACACCTCAACTATCCAATTTTCCTTGTAAGAAAAAGGCCTTAAGGGCCAGCTGTCGCAAGTACTGCATACAAACCTCAATCCATCAGAGAGTTGGGGGCGTCTGCTGGATTCAGATTATATTCTACTTGGCAAATACATGAGACACAGGCCACAGATACCTAATGCAACTGTAGTCGTGTTTCTTTCCCTGTTTTTAGTAGGAGTTCTTTATTCCGTGCCAAAATGTCTTTCCAAAAGTGAAACAGCCGTTTCTCTTAAAGGCAGCTCCTGGCCTTCCTTATTAACTTTTGGGGCAATCTCTGTGCACGCCGTTCTTCTTTCTAATCGTCGTTCTCCGCTCAGAACTAAAAGAATTTTGGAGTCCTGATATCACATTACGACCCTCCCCTCAACATTTCTTCTTAGACCGAAAGCCCAGCATTCACGTTCTTCTATAACGACCCTTTAGTCACAGAATAGCATCCGGGTTACATAAGCATGAAATTAAGTTTCAGCTATTCAAAAAGTTCTCTGCTCCGTCAACCGCCGCCCCCACTCCCCTCCTCCTATTCTTTAAAGCCGGGGAAGCCTACCAAGGGCTTGTAAATTATAAAAAGCCCCCACGATTTGGGCGGGCGGCAGCCGGGTCCCCAGCCTCCGAGGCGCACTCACCGGCGTCGGCGGGGAGAGTGCAGCAGGCCGGGCGGTGTATTCGGCGGGAGGCGCGGTGACAGAGGGTCTCTGTGTCCCCGCGCACTGCCCAGACCGGCACTGCTCGCGCGTTAGGGATCCGGGAAGGAGGAGGAAGGGGGAGGAGTCGGAGTCTGCACCCCGTGAGACCCTTGCGCAAGGTGCTTTGCAGCTGTGCCGGCGGCAGCCGCGACGGGAGAGAACCGCGGAAGCGCAGTAGCGCGTTCCGGCGGGTACGCCCCCACCTCCGGGAGCCCGGGAGTTCGCCCCTCGGGCTGGGGCACCCGCGCTCGACCGTCGGGGCTCCCTGGAGGGCTGCCACCACAAAGACACCCAGAAGTCGCCGAACGGAGGGTTACCTGGCGGGCGGAGCGCTGCAGCCGCGGCCCCCAGACGGCTCGGTGCGCCTCCGGTGGCCCACCCCCCCGGAGTAGAGCGCGCGGGGACGGCGAGGTCCGGCGGCAGCGGAAGCTGGAGCCAGGGCGACCGATCCCGGAGCGTGGCGCGTCGTCCCGACCCGAGCGCACCAGTGAGCGCGGGACCTCCAGCCCAGGCTGTCCTCCCGGGTCGCCCTTGTCCGCCCCTGACTCACGGCGTCTGAGCCGGCCGAGGGGCGGCGCAGCGGACGCCAGCCGCCGCCTCCCCGCCTTTTCCATTTCCCCTTTCACTCCGTAAACAGAAACAGACTGCCGCGTTGCGGGGAAGCCGGAGCCCCCTCTCTGGGAAATTCCGTCGTCCCGTCCCCCCCTCCCCCCCCCCGCCGTTTGTCCTCGGGGCGCCCGGGCGGAGCGGAAGGCTGGACGAGGGAGAGGCGGAGCGCGGCGCTGGGAGGGGCGCCGGCCGAGGGCTGGAGTGGCTACTCGCCACGCCACCCGAGGGGCCCCGGGACAGCAGCCGCGGCTCCAGTCCAGGGCCTGGGACACCTAGGGATTTTCCCTCGGACCTGGGGACCCGACAACCTGGTGGTGTAAGGCGCCCCGCGACCGCGCCTCTGCACCCCTTCCTAGTCCCGGAAAGAAGATCGTGTCCCTAATGTGCTGGCGCCCTCCGCGCTACTCCGGTGTCCTGGGCCGCGGCGGGGAGGGCGAGCGGCCCTGGCCCTTTCCTGCGCCCACCCGCACGCTCCGGAGGACCGAGGCGCAGTGGGCTTCTGGCCTTCTCTCAGAACCGGGTCCGTGCACCCGACAGCGGGTAGCGCCGTTCGCCCTGCCAGGTTTCGGTTCACGGCCACGCACAGTGAGTGCCAGGATCCGTGGTCCGCACGCACGGCCCCCCGTATAAAGATTTGGCAGAGGTTGCCGCAAGGTGGGCCAGAACCTGGTGGTGTAGCACGTGGAGAGGGGCCGGTGTCCTCCGCCA
Source organism: Neomonachus schauinslandi (assembly GCF_002201575.2). NCBI lineage: Eukaryota > Metazoa > Chordata > Mammalia > Carnivora > Phocidae > Neomonachus > Neomonachus schauinslandi. Next base: position 110,857,563 of record NC_058407.1, on the reverse strand, counting down.
GCAAAACCTGGTTTCGTTCTCTGCAGCCTTTCTTGGAACGGGTTGTTTGGCGGCACCGTCCCATTACGAAATGTACCTGTACTGATCGCCCCCTCCTAACCCCGGCTGCGAGTCTGGGGTTTTCTGTACAGCTTGGGAAGATCAAAGTGTGTTCATAGTATTCTTCCTTGCAGAGTGGAAATTGTTTCCTCCAGGTGAAGCGGGAAGCGAGTTCTAGGGAAAATAGCGCCTCTATCCACGAAATCCACTCTGCAGGGCATTCCCAATACCTGAGTCGCAACTCACTACCCCCTCGCCTCTCAGTACTTCCCTAGTATCAAGCACCCACCATAAACCAGACATTTTGCAAGACGGCCCGGAGAAAGAGAGAGAATGTAAGGTGGATATTCTCTGGGTCTTACCGACCAGGATGTTGGGCGTCCCAGGCATAGAGCCCACATTCAAAAGCCCCACGACTCTGAGTCCACGCCCGGTCTTTTCCAGTACCCACTCTCATTCTACCCCCGCGCTTTCAAAACGGCGTCGGACCCACTCTAGAGCTTTCCACGTTTCTTCTGTGGAAAGTGAGTTGCTGTTCCGATCCAGAGGAGTCCTATTGAAAATTGCTGACGGACCTAGGCTAGCGTAGGTGAGAAGCAAGGCCTTCGTAGGACCTTAACTCCTATCATTTCTTTGTGCTTCCGGTCAGGCAGGGATGAGGCTGAAAAAGTGATTGACAAGTAGCTGAGCCCATCAGTAAAAGTGAGCCGAACTAGCAAATAAACAGCCAGGGCTGACGGACTATGTCGGCACTAAATCCCTATCCCCTCCCCCCCCCCCCCCCCCATTATTTTAGTTCCCGGAGTGCTGTGACATGAATAACGCGGGATGCGTGCCAACCCCTGGAACCGCCCAGGTGGTCTCGGGCGGTGAAGGGGTCCCCAGCGGTCGGAGGAGAAGCCCTTCTGGGCGCCGGGGCTTTTCTGGTCGTGGAGGGAGGGACCAACTTTGCCTTTGCCGCTCTGACTGGGGAGAGGCAACGTGTGCAGAAAACTGAAGTCCTTTAGGGCTGTAGCTTTTTTTCTGGGAACCAGGTTGTCGCCCTTGTTATCTCTAATGGTAACGTGAGAGACTTCTCTCCTTCCTCTGTTGTCTTTGAGCAACAAGGGATGATCTTTATAAGTATTTTAAAAATAGAAACATGGAACCACTCCCGCTTCCACCCCGTTGAATGAGCTCATTAAAACCACACCTCATCTTCTGGGAACTAAGTATTAGCCTTACTTCCTACAGAGAGGGCTCCCAAATACAGCTGCATTTTAGGGAGCTGGTGAGATGGCTGCCCCAGCAGGGTGCTCTGGCTGTTCATGACATATAGGAGAACAGATTTCATCTGGGGCGGGGGGGGTGAATTAAGAGGAAGTTTGACTTAAAAGCATTTTTGAAAGTCTAACAAAGATTGGATCTGGTGTCCTGGAAGAGGCTGGACATTGGAGAACGAGTGAACAGGCATGAAAAAGTTTGCAGACTGCTTGCCTTTTTCTTGGTCAGGACTGTTGCAACAGACTTGCAAAAAGCAATCCTGCTTTTTTAGGAGCTTGCTGGGAAAGTGAGGTTTCAGCTTGCCAAGGAGAAACCACCTGAGACAGCGCCAGTGCACAACCATAGGGGAGTTACTCAAGAAGCCATTATGATGTACATTACAAAACAGCTCTTTGGAAGCTGTTGGCAGCCAACAAAATGCCCTTTAAAGTTGAGTTGCAACCGGTTGCAGTTTACTTGAGGTTTTCTCCACCTAGAGCTTGGCACAATAGTGGGTTTGTAAACTGTAGTTTGCAAATCAGAACTCATTTACTCATGGAAACAAAATAATTAATAATGGGTAGGTCAGGGGGCAGAACATTGATCTTATGTAACCCCAAATGGGGCTCCACACTAATGAACAGAATATGAGACGCTGTTTTCCAATGTTTTTTTGTGTTCATAAAATATGATGCTTAGGGGCGCCTGGGTGGCTCAGTCTTTAAGCGTCTGCGTTTGGCTCAGGTCATGATCCCAGGGTCCTGGGATCCAGCACCGCATCAGGCTCCCTGCTCTGCGGGGAGCCTGCTTCTCCCTCTCCCACTCCCCCTGCTTGTGTTCCTTCTCTCGCTATCTCTCTCTGTCAAATAAATAAATAAAATCTTTAAAAAAAAATGATGCTTAGAGAATACTGGAATAAACTGGAATAAGCTGGGAGATACCTGTATGTAGCTTGGTGAAAAATGTGTTTTGTTTTCTTAAATAACAGTAAAATATGAAGTATTTGAAGTATTTGAAGATGATAATTAAATACTGAATTTGAATAAAGCTTTAAATAAGTTTCGTTTTGTTTTGTTTAGAGAGAGAGAGAGAGAGCATGCACAATGGGGGGCTTGCAGAGGGAGAATCTTAAGCAGGGGCTCAATCTCAAAACCCGTAGATCATGACCTGAGCAGAAATCAAGAGTTAGACACTAACTGACTGAGCCACCCAGGCACCCCTAAATAAGATATTTTTAAAGTTAAGAGGAACTTGAGGCTGATTTCATGAGCATAACTTTTTTCTGCAGGTGTTTGTTGTAACAATTACACATATCTACCAGTTAAGATATTTGAATAATGATCTGTCCAAACTTCTGATAATAACCTTCAGATGAGACACTGTACAGGTAGACATGTGGGTAATAAATTTAGAATCATTATTATAATCTTTAAAATTTTTTAAAGTTGAAATGCTGTTTAGAAAATCCAGTAGCTCTTTTCTTTCACGGGCACACTTAAGTTTCTTATGCTAATGTATGTGGGTTTCAATTACAATCAGACTTTTTCATATTTAAGTCTTTCAAAATGACAAAGCTTTAATTTGCAGAACATGCATGTACTGTTATAGCAGTTAGCTTGGACAACACTAAAAAGACACATTAGCCCAGAGGATGAAGTATCCAGTGGAGGAGGAGATTCAGGGCGGACTCCCCCTGCTCAGGGACCACCAGGCCTCCCTCGTGCCTCACCCCCACTGCTAATTCTCCGTGACCTTGGGCCATGCTCCTCTGGTACCTGAAACAAACCCTTTCCTCCAGCAGGGCCTGGGTCATGGCAGCTGCTGGCTGATGGACCTGCTTGGCCTCACTCAACATCTGGAGGTGGATTAGGGATGTCCCTTAGATCTGTAGAGACCACATGGTATATCATTAAATTCTGCTCTGCCCTAGCGGCACCCATCCCAGATGAGATTGCAGAGGGGACAGGCCCTAGAGCCCCTGGCCCCACCTGATTGCCTTAAGGAATAAGGGTGAGTCTCTATAATGCCCTCCTAGAACATCTGTGTGCAAGACTATGCCCTCAGCTCCTGCAGCCCTCGCCACTTCAGATGCTCCCTAGAACTGTTGGCTGAGGGGTGCAGCCAAGGATGAAAGGGACAATTTCTCTGTCCTCCTCCTTCCTTTTGCCTTCGCCTCACCTTTTGTGACACTGTACTCATAAACTTTTGTCAGCACTATGCAAAGTGGGAACAGCAACTGAACAAGGGAAATGGGGCCTGAGGCAGAGATGGAATCCTCACGTGGGGGGAAGGGGAGAAAAATCCCCTGGAAGCCTTGGGAAGGGAGGGGAAGTTCCGGAATACTCTCGACTGTGGCCACTGTTTATCTAGGAGGGCTGTGTGTCAATTGGGCCTGTATGCAAATCAGAGATCTCCTGTTCTCATGTGCAGAGAGCTAAAACGTAGGTCTTTCAAAGTGCCTAAATTGCACTGCTCTGTGTGATCTCTATGATGTTTTTATTAATTACTCTGTGCTATGACTTCCTCAAATTTGAGGTCCTTGAGCCACCCTCTGAAAACAGAAACTACTCTATGCTTCTCTCTTCCACCTCCTAAATAGAAAGTCCTGCCTGGTACAGCATTTCTTAATCTTGGGCTTCCAAAATTGCCACACGGCTCAGGCTGCCCCCCAGAAACTGTGCAAGGCTCTGGCCTGGGGCCTGGGCAAGTGCTTTCTTTTTTTTTTTTTTTTAAATCACCAATTTATTCTTTTTTTTTTTAAGATTTTATTTATTTATTTGACAGAGAGACACACAGCAAGAGAGGGAACACAAGCCGGGTGAGTGGGAGAGGGAGAAGCAGGCTTCCTGTGGAGCAGGGAGCCCGATGCGGGGCTCGATCCCAGGACCCCGGGATCGCCGAAGGCAGACGCTCAACGACTGAGCCACCCAGGTGCCCCTGGGCAAGTGCTTTCATTTTTCACATTTTCAGAGAAGGAGAAAGGCCCAGCAGTGGGGCTCCCCCAAATTGCCTGGAGCAGTCCCACATGAATTTGTGGAGCTTATTCATGTGCAACCTCAGGTACCTCCTGTCACTCCTGATTAACCTCAGCCCCCCACCCCAGTACTGTGCAATCACATGCCAGTTGTGCATGGAAAAGGGACTGCCCAGGATGGGAGGGAAGTAAGTATTGGCAAGGTATTGTTTGCTGAGGGGAGGCATTGCTGCAAAAAGTTAAGTACAGTGACAGGCACTGAGCAATGCACAGAATTGCTGAATCACTGCCTTGTACGCTTGATGCTAATGTAACACTGTACACTAGTTATACTGCAATTAAATTTTTTTCTTTAAATATGCTGGAATTGGGTGCCTCGGTGGCTCAGTCGTTAAGCGTCTGCCTTCAGCTCGGGTCATGATCCCGGGGTCCTGGGATCGAGCCCGGCATTGGGCTCCCTGCTCAGCAGGAGGCCTGCTTCTCCCTCTCCCACTCCCCCTGCTTGTGTTCCTGCTCTCCCTGTCTCTCTCTCTGTCAAATAAATAAATAAAATCTTTAAAAAATATATGCTGGAATTAAAAAATAAAAAATAGATAACTGCAAATGTAAATGGATAGTAGGGGGAAAAATCACACTAGAATAGCACACCCTCCCCAAATAATGACCTTAACTCTTCTCCTTTGAGATGGTATTCTTCACACACAACATGTGGGGCAACAGGTCACATTATTTCAGCAGCCTATAAAAGTCATGGCGTGCTTATCTTCATGTGATTTGTTTTAAGTCAAGTGAGTCAAGCACATTTTGCGGTTTGCCCTTATGGTTATGTTACAGTGCTAGAAACAATTGCCAACAGATTCCATCTTTTAATTTTTTAAATTTTTTATTTTTTAAAGACTGTATTTATTTGAGAGAGAGAGAGAGCAGAGCAAGAGAGAGCACAGTGGGGGGGGGGGGTTGGGCAGGTGGGACAGCGGGAGAGGGAGAAGCAGGCTCCCAGCTGAGCAGGGAGCCTGACACGGGGCTCCATCCCAGGATCATGACCTGAACCAAATGCAGACGCTTAACCCATTGAGCCACCCAGGTGCCCCCAGACTCCATCTTTTTAGTGTGTGTGTGTTGGAGGAGGGGGTTGACTCTTTCCTTTCTTAATTAAAGCCATGGATTACTGTTCATCACAACTTTTTTTCTTAGTATCAAGATGCTCTGATGGATGCATTTCATAATAACCAAGCATCACTGTACACTTGGACCATATTAAAATAACAGTGATAGCTACTATGTTTTAAGGATTTACCATGACCCAGGCACTCCCTTTAGCCAGATTACTTCACAACAGTGCTGGGGGGGGGTTTGGTGGTTGGGGGGGGGGGGGGGGGGGGGGGTTACCTGTGTTTAAAGAGCTTAAGTAGTGTGTCTAAGGAAACTGGATTCTAATCCATGCCTGCCTGACCCCAAGCCCAAATAATAACTTCCTGCACCACCCCGCACGTGGATGCCTCCCACGGCAAAAGCAGCTCAGTGCATGTCTGGCATTGGAGGAAAACAGGACTGACCATAGGCCAATTGTGAAATGCCCCAGATTGCTTTCCCATCCTGGCCTCTCCTTTCCTTTCACCTCTGGCCCCCTTCCTCATGACATGAGTGGATTTCAGGCATACCTCAGCCAGGTGTTTATATTTTTAATCTTTGATCTCTCATTGGGAGTGGAGAGGTTCGAAGGAATTTCAGTGATATTCCAGGAGTCGAGATGAGGGGGAATGCTGAGCCCCAGGAAGCCTCCAAAGTAGAACACCAGTTTTGCTTATCCTTATGGTAAACTGGCTTTAATTCCTCTTGGGGTCTGCAGGAACCCAGAGGGACTTCCTGAGCCTCTCACCCCGGTGCTGGTGGAACGTAGGCTTGTGTAGGTGCTGCTGGGGTCTAAGATGTTCTTAAGGCGGGTGAGCACTGTTCCCACTCACCCACCCACCTCTGGCACAGATACTTAGTCCCCAGGCCAGCACTGTCCCCCAAAACAAGAGTCCTTTGCCCACACCCCTACAGGCAGTAACATGATGGATGGAGCCAGTTTTTACCAGCTCACGGAGCCAGTGTTGAACTTTGCAGGATCTGTGAGAGCTGCTTGCTAAACAGTCATTATGAAAAATAAAATTGTATGGAATCACAAGTAAGTAAAATAGATATTAAAGACGAAGGTAATAAATACCAAAATAAATACTGAAAACTTACCTCTGATTATTTTGTTGCATTTTATCATTTCCCAGGCTCCCGAGGTTACTCACGTCTATTATGTGTGTGTGTGGTGGAAATACTACACTTTGCAACTCTGCAGTCGGTGGCCTCACATTGGTAGCTTAAAATAGGCCACGGTGGGAGTAGTCACACCACAGAAACCAGCAAATGCTACAAACCGGGGCAGGGTTTTGAGAAGGCTGGTTGTTAAATAGTTAGCAGCACACCAGGGCCTATAGATAAATTTAATGTTTTCAGGTACTTTCGACACATTTGAGGTTGTTGACTTTGTTTTTGCACCCTACCCTCGCTTTCCTAATATTTCATGATACATCTAAATACCTCATTTCCACCCAAGTAGCAAAATCTTCAATGATGTAGGCTGACGACAGGCGTCCACCTGCTGTGAGTAGAGGCTTTCCTGTCCAGCTCCATCCCTATTCTAACAGCAGAGCCAGGAAGGGGAGAAGGGCATCAGTGGCCATCAGGCCCCTGGGGCACGGGGCACAGTGAACCTGGCCACCCAGCAGTGGGCAGTGGGGGGAGACACTTTCACTCCTAATCTGAACTCCCCTGCAGACCTTGGCTGGGTTTGGAATCCGGGCTCCACATTGGCCTATAGGAATTACCTGGGGAAGTCTCATTCAGTAGATGATGGCCCTAAGATCTGAATTTCAGAAAACTCCAGGAGAATGTTACTGGGAAATACTGGGCAAGTAGAAAGAGCACTTTTGAGATTCAAACCTCTGCTTTGTCATTTTCTGTCCATGTGACCCAGTGCTAATCACTTAAATTCATGGAGCCTTGGTTTTTGTTTTTTTTTGTTTGTTTTGTTTTTTGTTTTATGGAAAGGAAAACAAAAGCTACTTTGTTTTCATTTTACTTTTTAATGACTGACTTTTTACAATTTCAAAGGCTGATAACAACCCACAGCTTTGACATTAGGAGAAAAGTTAAATCAATTATCATGTGAACATCCTTGAGTGTGTGTTTATGCAGTTCTGGCTTCTGGGAAATAGCAGTGGACAAACTCAGTGGCCTTCAGGGAGCCTACAGCTCGGTGAGAAAGAGGCACATACAGGAGTATAGTTTGTGACAAGCGCCCTGTAGGAAACGAACAGAGTGGAGGAAGTTAGAGGGTGTGAGGGATGCTTATGGACTAGACCTTGCGTAGGTCAGAGAGGACTTTTCTGAGAATGTAGCCCTCACATAAAGAGAATGATGTCTAATGCAACCTGGTACACATCCAGAGTTGCTGTGTAGGAATAGCTGTTTGTCACTTAAATCCATGCTTCAGTTGTATTATTAGTTGACATGGATAGATTCTCAAAGTAAGCAAAGATCCTAGAGGTGATTTCATCCAACACCTTCAACTTATAAATGATGAAAATGAGGTCAAGGGAGTGACTTAGCCAGAGTCACGTTACTGGCAAATAACAGAACCATGTTCAGAGGCTAGCTTTTTTGACCCACAGATCCTGTCTCTTATCATTGTAACACACAGCTCCTTTTAGAGGAGAGTAATATAAAGAAATGTTGCTCTATGTAGTTCCCATAAATACATTGTAATCAAATATAATCACCTGCATGATCTTTTTTTTTTTTTTTCCTGATGCAAGTCTAGGGCGAAAGAAAGAACATGTTTTAGTGTTATGTGATGTCCAGATGTCTTTTTTTTTCCTCCTTTCACTTGTGTGATTTGGAAAAGCTGCTTAATCCTTCTGAGCTGTAGTTGCCTTATTTAGGAAGTGAGGATGCTTAGTAAATATGGCTATTATTCCAATGTTTGAATGGAGAAAGTAGTAAGAGAGTACAGGGGAAAAATGGCACATCCAGTGATAAAATTTCACATCTTCTAGGCATGGGGTGTAGAGTAGAATTTGGTGGTGGTTGGGTTTTTCTTTCACCTGAATAGGGCTCTGATTAGAAACAGAAACCCCGGGTCAGTGCGTGGAGAAACCTGAGGAACGATGTCAGCGGGTCAAAGCCATCTTGCTGTGGTTTTTCTTCTTAAGATACCAAACCTTCCGGTGTTCTTCAGCGCTTCTTTTATTATACTTTATTTGTTGCATCATAAGCTACGTGGTTGTGGTTTCATTTTTACCATGTAAACTGGATTATCCCACTGCAAATCTCCCTGGGGTTCTTGGAAAAATATCTAAAACTGATAAGAAACAGGACATTTTTAAAGAAAAACCCAACTAAGAAATTACTGAAAGTTTTCCATAGCTTGTAGAGGTTTTAGGAAGGTCTTAACTGTCTCTTTGGAAAGGTCAATTTAAAGGCTTATTCTATGTTTCAGGGAACTGCATGGAGTACTTATTTTTTAGAACACTGGAACAGACTGGAATAAGCCTAATTTTTTTTAAAGATTTTATTTATTTATTTATTTATTTGAGAGAGAGAGAGAGAGAGCACAAGTAGGCGGAGGAGCAGAGGGAGAGGTATATGAGCAGAGAGCCTGATGTGGGCCTCAATCCCCAAATCCCAGGACCATGACCTGAGTCAAAGGCTGATGCTTAACCGACTGAGCCACATGGGCGCCCCTGGAATAAGCTTAATTTTTGACGTCTTGGAGCCTTTAGCTATGAGGCTCATCAGGCAGGCTTCTCTTTTTCTAACCCAGCTGGGTGGCTGCAGACCAAGCAGAAGTGGCTTGATCTGGGGAGAAAATGCTGGCTCCATCCAGAGGGGTAGGATCATTCTGTTCCCAGATACCAGTCTTCCACTAGAGGCTGGTTTCTTCTGTCTTGCAGCCCCGGGGAAGATGTTTCTGCCCATAAGAAGACAGTCTTCCTATAGCTTGGTGGCAGTGGCATTTCCAGGGGCGTGGGCAAAGGGACCAGTGACCCAGGCCCTGAGAGGGAGCAACACCCAGAGGAAAGAAACATGGCAAAACCATCTCCCTTCCCTCTTGCCTCTTCAAAGGATCTTTTTTTTCTTCTTTCTTCCTTTCCTTTTTTAAGGAAAAGAAGATATGAGTTAGTATTAAATGTGGCAAGAAGGGAAATGAGTATCTCTACACCGGTGACTATGTGTCTGAGTATGTGGGCCTGTTAGGGTCTAAGGTCATAGAACTCAGTATTAAAGTTGGCTCCACAATCAAAATTCACATATACGTGAATCCATAGAACTCTGTAACCTAAGTAAAAAAAAAAAAAGTATAAGCAAATTTAACAAATATAGCTATTATTATTATTATCATCATCATTATAATTATTATTCTGAATACGGCAAAAAAGCACTAACCTGTTCTCTGGGGAGAAAAGTAACTCTAGCAATGACTAGATCACGTGACGTGTTTTTCATGGGGTAAAACAACTTCTTCAGAAAAGTGTAGACTTCCATGGGATCACACACACATGGTGATCGTCTTCGGGGGAGGTTCCCCAGTTATAGCACACCGAACGGCTTGTAAAAGAGGCGGATTCCTGAATCCCACCCCTGCATAGTCCGATTCAATAAGTGGGCAGGTAAAGCCCAGAACTCTTGTATTGTAATATCTCGCCAAATGCTTCTCAGGAAAGAGTCAGGTCCCTGGACCAACTTTAGAAAGCCTAGCCTCCCAAAAAGAGAAAAAACACTCAGGCTAGAATATACGAAGTCAAACTGCAGTCACAAAAGCTGGTGTTCACACATTTTCAAAACATTTGTTTGCAAGCCCTGGTATGTGAGGTTAAATCTAATTGACCATTCATGTTCCCAAAAGAGCAGTGATCACTTAGAAAAAAAAAAAATCTTACAGGAAAGAGAAAAGTTGTCAATGCTACTCATTTACATAAAACATTTCAGAGGGTAGTGAAGAAGATACAGAGCTCTTTCCCTGAAGGCAACTCTGTAGCTCAGAGCTCTAGGTAATTCACCAAATAGAAGGCGTTCTTATAGCCCTGATGGAAATGTTTCCTATGATTTCAGGCTTGTCCAAAAGTCCTCTGTGTATTCTAAGGTGCCTGAATTACTCTCTTTGAGGATCTTGGTAGGTTTTTTTTGGGGGGGGGTGGTTATTTTTTATTTTTTTAAGATTTTATTTATTTGTTAGAGAGAGAGAGAGCACAAGCAGGGGGAGTGGCAGGCAGAGGGTGAAGCAGGTGCCTGCTTAGCAAGGAGCCTCACACAGGACTTGATGCCGGGACCCTGGGATCATGACCTGAGCCGAAGGCAGACACTTGAGCAACTCAGCCACCCAGGCATCCCTGGGTTGTTTTTTTTTTTTTTAATATTGTTAAAATATTATATTTTTCCTTCAGACAGAGGAGGAGAGAGACACACAGTGATCGACCAAACTGGGACTGTGGGTCACCCCGATCACTATTCTACCTTTACTTACAGCCTTTTTTTTTTTTTTAACCTCAGGCAAATTATTTAATTTTGCTGTGCCTCAGTTTCCTCACCCATAAAATGAGACATGATAATAGCTTATTTTATCGAATCTAAGATAAACATTTTCCCCAAATTTTAAAATCTCTGAAATCAAAGTGTACTTCACCATGATGATGAGAAAGCATTGTATCCTAGATTAATTGGCAGCATTTTTGTTAGTGGCGCATAAAATAAGGGAGTGTTTTATAATGATGGTATCTTAGACTAGATGAAATATGATAATAATAGCTCTATTCTAGGGTTTTGTGGGGGGTTGACTGAGTCAAGAAGCAAAATGTTTAGAACCATGACTAGCTTAATTCACTTAATAAATTAATCTATTAATATTCTAATCTGTGGATGGATTATAAATTAACTAGTGTCTCCTTGTTGAACCTTTAGATTGTCTCCAATAATATCCCTACATTATATACTGCATTTAACATAAACTTTTATGTGCCTCTCTAATCCTAGAAGTGGAATTACAAGGTCAACAAGCATGAACATATTGAGGGGATGGACTTATAATCATGGTGACTAGAAAGTCAGTCAAACCTGGGTTAGAAGAAAAAAAAGGAAAACGAAAACCAAACAAACAAAAGCCTGGGTTAGAGTTACTACTTTGTGATCTTGGTCATTTTACTTAATCTTTCTACATCTGTTTTTGCATCTATAAAAGAAGGATAATAATAACAGTCACAGGCATATTGTGAGATTTAAATAAGATGATGTGATTAGACATAATACAGCATAGGCCCATAGTGAGTTCCAATTAAGTGTAAGCTATTTTTATTAAGACATTGAGATACTGGTAGCATTACATGGTGGCATCCTAGCTTTGGATGAGTATGACCACCAGTTCTCAACAGTGTCACCCTGTGGCCATAATGGAAATAGCAGCAGCAGAAAATTCTGTGTAGTCAGAAATGATCAGATTCATCAGTTCTTCTGGTGGTGTTGACAGGACTGTCTATTTGGAAGGGAGAAGCCTGAGCCTAGGATTCGTGAGTGATCCAAGATAGACAGACTGAGGAAACAGTGAGTGTTGCCAATCTGAATAGGAGGGCCTAAGCGATTGCTTTAAATATTGAAAGACGATCTCATTTAGATCTCATATATGAACTGATGAAGAGTTCAACATCATTTCATGGATACATCATAGGAACAGCTTATCTCTCTGCATAATATAACCATGAAAAATCACTTTGGCAATTTTATTTGGGCCATATAAATCCTGGTAAACTCTAAGACTGAATTTTAGTGAGTGGTTGGGATTGGCATACTGATACCCAAGCTATTATTCATGAAAGGCCTCTGGGCTTGAACTTCTGGACAAATGGGATGTGTAGAGATTAGAAAGACAATCAGAAGTGATCATACAATGAGCACGTTGAATATATTCAACAGCTGGCTTGTCAGGTAATAGATTTACTATTTCATTAATTTTATTTCAGAGAACATCATGTCAACCTTAATTCTGTGGCTTCTACAATTTACTCCTAAAGGTTAAATAAGAGACATATGATTTTAAAATAAGCTTTTACTATCTTAAGTATATTAATATCTAGAAGTATAGAGCTATGAGTGACAGTTTTGAAAAATTACTATCAGTAGCAAAACCATAAAACCCCAAAGATATGAATGTAGATGGTCGGTTTGAATTATAATAAATTTAGAATATATAATTATGAAGGTTTATATGATTTTTAAGTTTAGTTTGACTGTATTTAGGAATTTATATAATCACTTAATTAACAAAGTGATATGGAAGTTCTAACATGTTCAAAGGTACTTCCTTTTTTTCCCCTAAATATGCATGGTACAAAATTTAAAAGGGGCAAAAATGTAGACGATGAAAAGTAATTCTCCCTGGCTCCCCTGATAATTAGATATTCAATTTCTCTCCTTTGAAGCAAATGGTAGATTTGAAAGCATTTTACATTTTTAATTAAGAAGTGTTTTAAATCTTTAAAATAAAATTCAGAATTACAACATGTTTTTTAAATATTTAAAAATTTAAAGGAACAAAAGGTATAAATAATCCCCTTCTCACAGTTGGTTCCATCTCCAAAGTCAATCAAAGCTACCAGTTTTTTGTGTATCTTTCCACAAATAGTTTGTACACATACAAGCCAAGTGTGTGTGTGCATACTGTGTCCTACCCTTTGTTTGTTTTACTTAGCAATTTACACAATGTATCTTGAAGATAGTTTCAGATCAGAAAATAAAGATCCTCCTCATTAATTTAGGTTATTTTGTTATCTCTTGCTGTAAGAAAGTAGCTCCAAGATCAAGGAAGTATATACAATACATTTATAAAAGTAGAATTGTTGAATCAAAGGTTTCATGCATTTGCAATTCTGATAAGTATTGCCAAACTATCTGAAGGACACTAAAAAGTTGTTCTTTAAGTACCTAAAAGAAACTCGGAGTTGCATTTTAATTTTCACTACAAATCCTGGTTTCATATAACAGAAAGGTAACTGTAGTCTAATCTCTGTCCAAACTATCTTAACTCCAAACTGGTAGAATATTAATAAATTCTTTAAGTTTTAAAGCATATAAAATTATAATAAAACGTCTGCTTTTCTTTAAGGGAGCAAATGGAAGAAAAAAGATGATCAGATTGGTTGAAATGAGAAGCGACAAGCAAGCTTATGAATATATGTCCTTTGTCAGCACAAGTATGTTTAAAATTTTTTTGTTCATAATTCAATGATTTGTGAACCTACTGTGTTCTTACTGCTGGAGAAACAAGATGAATAAGTCATAGTCCCTGATGTCAAATTGCTCACAACCTTGAGTGTGTGTGCCTGTGTGTTTACCACTCTTGTCAGTTACACTGGCTCCCTGCTTCCCTCTTCACTGCACCATACCTTTTGGGGAACATCTGCTTTCTACTTCTTTATCCCTTTTAGTGTTTTACCGCTAGACCGAAGTCATCTACTGACTAGTCTGTTTTCCTCAGCAGAGAACGGACTCCATGAGGGCAGAAACACTTGCTATAAGAAACTCTGTTTTTTTATTTTTATTTTTGTTTGTTTATTTGTTTTGAGAGAGAGAGTGCACAAGCAGGGGAAGGGGCAGAGGGAGAGGAAGAGAGTGAATCTCAAGCAGGCTCCACACTCAGCACGGAGCTGGATGTGGGGCTCGATCTCAGGACCCTGAGATCGTGACCTGAGCTGGAATCAAGAGTCCGACACTTAACCCACTGAGCTCACCCAGGCGCCCCAAGAAACTCTTGATATAAGTCTTGTATAACCTTATAGTACTGGCACATAATTTTAAGGGAATAGGTCTGAATTCTAAGTCTTTGTGTTATGATGAAACAGAAGATCCTGTGTTCCTCTTTCTGCAGTTTAGCAGACACAAGGGACAAAAGCAAGATGTTGAATTCCTTTCCTTAAGGACATGCAGAGCAGGTTCCTGGTAGAGGTAGGACTAGAATCCAGCCTCCTGACTCCCAGGTCCGTGCTCTTTTTCTCTCTTGACACTTGTGCCTGATCTTCAGTTCATATTCAGGGACTGCCCTTGTGCCAGGTGCTAGGCCAAGCCTGGAGGTGCAGAGCTATGAGATGTGCTCTTTGGACTGACTGATTAACTGAATGAATGAATGAATGAATGAATGAATAAAATATATATCTCTGTTTACCTGATAACTAAGTCAGTTTTTCTACGTGTATTAGTCTAAAGCAAGTGAAAGGGGTTTGTGAGTTTTCCTCGCTCACGTGAAATAAAAGGTTGGGCAAAGTCAACCACTTCATTTACTAAGAGCCATTTATCCAGAGGGGTCTCCCCTTATTAGATGATGTGATTGAACTAGAAAGCAGTGAAACGTTCAGTTAAGTCTTCTACTGAACACCCAGGCATTTAATAAAGGAGCTCAAGCATTCTCCAGGATTAGAGCTGTACCTCTCAGATGAGAAGGCAGGAATCTCAGGCATTTGGGGATGGGGGAGAGCATAAGATCCATGGACTGCCAATCTAATTTTACTTAAAGATGATTTGAAAGGAAAAATAAAGTAATTCAGCTGTATGGTGAGAAAAGCATTATTTTTCTACTGTTCCAAATATATAAATATTTAGAGAATGCAAAATTTCCTTGATCTTAAAGATAAAAGATACAATTTCACAGAAATTGAAAAATTGCATTGGTGCATACCTTTCAAAAGTCCCAGTGTTTGCTCTCCTGAGTTTGCTTTTCTCTGCTAGTAAAATTTTCCCTGGCACCTCTGTTTGCTGAGCTGTTCTTAGCTGATGTATTTGGCTTTGAACATGAAAATCCTTCTTGGTGACTCGAACGGGAAACTAGGATCTGAAAAGAGGTAAGGTAACCATATAATTTATTGTCCAACTGGAACACTTTTGAGAGTGAAAGACAGTGTTTCTTTTTCTTTTTTTTTTTAAAGATTTTATTTATGTATTTGACAGAGAGAGACACAGTGAGAGAGGGAACACAAGCAGGGGGTGGGCAGAGGGAGAAACAGGCTTCCCACTGAGCAGGGAGCCTGACGCGGGGCTCGATCCCAGGATCCTGGGATCATGACCTGAGCCGAAGGCAGACGCTTAACGACTGAGCCACCCAGGTTCCCCAAGACAGTGTTTCAATAATTACATGGTCACAAACAATATATATGGTCTCTGAGCCCTAAATCACACATGTTCACTTTTTATCAAAGACTAGCTTAACTTACAATAAGTATTTTAGTAGCATGTGAAATGTACACACAATATTTTGCTCCTTTCCTATTGGCTTCCCAATCTGCATAGGAATCTTTTTTTCTTTTTAATGATGCAACAAATATATTTGTTTTTTAAGATGGCAATATGTTAAAAGTCCCTCATTTCTATGCACCTAAGCCTCTGATTTCCTTCCTTATAGGGAACTGTCACTGCTGACAGTTTGGAGAGTGTCCTTCCAGACATTTCCAATGCTATATTTCACAGGATCTCTCAAACGAGAGAAGGGTCTGTTGGCTTCGTGATGTGAAATGCATTCAATCTGATTGATGACTATGGTCTGATGTCACAATAATATTGATAATAACTATAAATATAGGGCAGGCTTATTAGTTTGCTAGTCCTGCTCTTAGCAAAATGGCACCATTGAGGTGGCTTGAAATAACAGAAATGTATTGTCCCACAGTCTGGAAGGCTAGAAATCCAAACTCAAGTGTTGGCGAGGCCATGTTCCCTCTGAAACCTGTAGGGGAATCCTTCCTTGCCTCTCCCTAGCTTCTGTGGTTTGCTGGAAATCTTTGGCATTCTTTGGCTTGCAGCCATACAACTACAGTCTCTGCCTTGTCAACATATGGCATCCTTTCTATGTCTCTATCTTCACATGGCCATATTCTTATAAGGATACGAGTTGCATTGGATTAGGGGCCCACGCGACTCCAGGATGACTTCGTCTTAACTAATTACATCTGCAATAACCTTATTTCCAAATAAGGTCATATTCTGAGGTACAGGGGGCTAGGACTTGAACATATCTTTTTTGGAGGACACAATTCAGTCCTTAGCAGTCAATAAACCTTGTAAACCAAAAAATTAAGGCTACCATCTATAACAAATATTCAGTGATATCCAGAAGTTTGATTTCTTTCTTCCCATGTTCGAGAGAATCTATGTGGGCAATTCTTGATAGACATAGAGAAAGCTGAATGAACTGACCTCAGCTAGTAGAACCCCCAACTCTTTGACAAAGATTTATTTGCACTAGCCTTTTCAAAAGAGAAATCATTAACAAGAAAATAATCAGATATCATGGGTATAATGTTTTATTAAATATTGAATAGATACAAAATGGTATTTACAAATATGTGTATGGTAAGAAGAATTCTAATACAATGAACACCCGTGGCCCCACCACACAGTTTAAAAAGAAAACATTACCATATCTTTGAAGGGTCGTATATGGGATTTTTTAACAGTAAAGTTAATATGTTGACACATGCTTATTGTAAAAGAATTGTATATAATTAGAATTCTATGATGTAAAAATTTGAAGTCTTTTCAAGCCAGAGGTACCCTCTAGACAAAGTAACTCACTCTTTGTAATAAAGGAAGAGAGTTTCATGGTATGTCTGTACCCTAGTTGATGTAACCAATGATTGATGTTGGAGTTATTTCCATTTTTTTTGCTTTTACAATTAATGCTGCAGTGAACCTCCTTGTATATATAACCTTGTACACTTGTGCATGTATATTTATAGGGTAAATTCCTAGAAGTGGAAATGTTGGTAAAAGTCATGAATGTGTTTTTTAAACTTACATAGTTTGAGTTGGTTTTTGATACATCACATTAAAATGCTTCCAAGTAAAAGAACTGTTGCACCAGTCTTCAGAAAATGAGAACAAGTCAGCACTTGAACCCAGATTTAATACTGTGGACTGTAACCTAGTTGACTATATCACATACAAAGATGATCTCAGTTTACAAAGGAGATCAGGGAAAGCTCCACGATGTGAGGCCACTTGCTGGAATTTCCTGGGACAAGTACTTTACTATTATGATCAACAGTGAATCATTCATTTAACAAACATACCACCTACCTACATCATCTCCATATAGTCCATATTCCTGGTCCAGTCCCTTCACTAGGGAACTAGACTACATCCTCTCTCAAGAACTACTAAAGGACATAGCTCAGCAATTTTCTCTTCTGTCTCCCATAATACCTATTTTCTATCTCTACTGGGATTGTTTGGATCAATGTACAAATATGTTCTTTCTTCATACCCCATTTCTCTATTCACCTTAGTAGTAAGATCCCTAAAATAATTTTCTGTACCATCTGTTTTAAGTTTTCTCCTCTCATTCATACTTGAACCAATTCCAATTGCATTTCATATCCATCTTCCATTAAAACTGCTTTTACCAAGAATATTAGTGACCTCCATATTTCTTGCAAAATCTTTCTCTATGTACTCATCACTACTGACATACTCCATATTTTAATTATATTTGTTTATTGAATGTCTCTTCCTACTAAAAGATAAGCTCCATAGGGCAGGGATTTTATCTGGATTTTTTTTTCATTTTATCTCCAGCACTTAGAACATTGCCCATAGTAATAAATCAATACTACCTGTCCAATAAATATACTTACTTGGGCTTATGCTGTACTTGAGGAAAGACAGATAGTAAGCAAAGTAAGCATAGAAACATATATATAATGTCAGATGGTAAAATATGCTATCAAGAAAGAGTAAGTAAGGAGAATGGGGAATACTATGCCATACTTGGGGGTAAAAGCATTGTTATTTTATAAAGTGATTAAAAAATGCTTCTCTAGTGAGGCAACATTTGAACAGAGACCGGAAGGAAGTAAGAGAATAAGCCATATGGGAGGAAAACAACCAAGGAAGAGAATACAGCAAGTGCTAATGCCCTGAGGTGCAAATTTTCTTGGATTTCTGAGAAATATCAAAGAGACTAGTATAGGAAGAGCAGAGTAGATGAGGCACAGAGTGCCAGGAAATGTGATCTAGAAGAATTGGGAGGCTCATTTATATCAGATCTTGTAAGATTTTAGCTTTTACTCTGGAGTGGGAAAGAAGTCCCTGGAGCATTTTGAAAAGAATGACATAATCACAACACTGTAGCCAGAGGGCTGAGAACAGACTATATGGAGTACAGTAGAAAGAGGCAAACCAGTTAAGAGATTAGAGCAAAAATATAGGTAAGCTGAATGCAGCAACATGTAAAAAGGATTATACACCATGACCAGTGGGATTATTGCAGGAATGCAAGATTGGTTTAATACCTGAAGATTAATTAATGTAATACACCATATTAAAAGAATGCAAGACAAAAGCATAAGATCATCTTGATAGATGCAGGAAAAAAACAAAACAAAACAAAAAAATAATCCAACACACTTTCATTGATAAAAATGCTTAACAAACAGTAAGGGAAGGGAACTTCCTCAACCCGGTAAAAGGATCTACAAAACACCCATAACTAATAACATAAACTATAAGGATGCTTTTCCACTAAGAACAGGAACAATACAGGATGTGCATTCTTACCACCTCTATTCAACATTGTACTGGAGGTTCTAGCCAGAGTTATTAGGTAAGTAAATGAAATAAAAGCTTCCAAACTGTAAAGGAAGAAGTTAAACTATCTCTTTGCAGATGGCATGAAGTTATATATAGAAAAATCTAATGCAGCTACCAAAAAACTATTAGAACTAAAACTGAGTTATCAAGGTTACTGGATACACTATTAACATACAAAAATCAATTGTGTTTCTATTGCAATGAACATTCTATTGAATGTTCTATCTACTTGCAATGAATAATCCATAAACAAAATTAAGAAAACAATTTCATTTATAGTAGCATCATAAAGAATAAAATACTTAGAAATAAATTTAATAAATATAAGATTCATACACTGAAAACTGGAAAACATTGTTGAAAGAAATTAAAGGAGAACTAAATAAATAGAAGGGCCTTCCATGTTCATGTTTTAGATTTAATGTTGTTAAGATGACAATACTCCTGAAATTGATCTACAGATTCAACACAATTCCTATCAAAATCTCAGCTGCCTTTTGGGCAGCAACTGAGAAGCTGATCATAAATTCATATGGAAATCTAGGGACCTGATATAGCCAAAACAATCTTGGAAAAGAAGAACAAGTTTGGAAAATTCATACTTTCTGATTTTAAAACTTACTACAAAGCTACATTGATCAAGGTAGTGTGGTACTGGTGTAAGGATAGACATATAGATCAATGAAATAGAATTTAGAATCCAGAAATAAGCCCAGATATCTATGATCAACTGACTTAAACAAATATGCCAATACCATTTAATGGGCAAAGTAGAGTTTTTTAAACAAATAGTACTGGGACAATTTGAATATCCACAAGCAAAACCATGAAATTGGATGCCTACCTCATACCATATATAAAAATTTACTCAAAATTGATCAAAGACCTAAATGTAAGAACTAAAAATATTAACATCTTAGAAGCAAACGTAGGGGTAAATCTTCACAACCTCAGGTTAGGCAATGTTTCTTAGATATGACACTAAAACACAAGCAACAAAAGAAAAAAAGAAATTAGATTTCGTAAAAATTAACTTGTGTGTTTTAAGATTTTATTTTTTTTTATTTATTTGAGACAGAGAGAATGAGATACAGAGAGCATGAGAGGGAGGAGGGTCAGAGGGAGAAGCAGACTCCCTGCCGAGCAGGGAGCCCGATGCGGGACTCGATCCCGGGACTCCAGGATCATGACCTGAGCCGAAGGCAGTTGCTTAACCAACTGAGCCACCCAGGCGCCCAACTTGTGTGTTTTAAAGGACACCATCAAAAAAGTGAAGTTCAACCCACAGAATAGGATCAACTGTTTGCAGATAATATATCTGATAAGGACTTATATCCAGAATATATAAAGAACTCTTAAAACAGTAGTAAAAATCCAATTAAAAATGGGCAAAGGATCCAAATAGATATTTCTTCAAATACACAAATGACCAATAATCACATGAAAAGGTCTCATCATTCATCAAATGCAAATCAAAAGTGAGATACTACTCATACCCATCAGTGTGGCTATTTAAAAAAAAACACAGAAGGAGCGCCTGGGTGGCTCAGTTGGTTAAGTGACTGCCTTCGGCTCAGGTCATGATCCTGGAGTCCCGGGATGGAGTCCCACATCTGGCTCCCTGCTCGGCAGGCAGTCTGCTTCTCCCTCTGACCCTCCCCCCTCTCATGCTGTCTCTCTCTCTCTCATTCTCTCTCTCTAGTAAATAAATAAAATCTTAAAACAAAACAAAACAGGGCGCCTGGGTGGCTCAGTTGGTTAAGCGACTGCCTTCGGCTCAGGTCATGATCCTGGAGTCCCAGGATCGAGTCCCGCATCGGGCTCCCTGCTCAGCAGGGAGTCTGCTTCTCCCTCTGACCCTCCTCCCTCTCATGTTCTCTGTCTCTCATTCTCTCTCTCTCAAATAAATAAATAAAATCTTTAAAAAAAAACAAAACAAAAAACAGAAAATAACAAATATTGGCAAGAATGTGCAGAAATTGGAAACTTCTTACACTACTAGTAGGAATGAAAATGGTGCAGCTGTTTTGGAAAAGAGGCTGACATTTCCTCTAAAGAACAGAGTTACCATATGGCCCAGCACTTCCACTCATAGGTATATGCCCAAGAGAAGTGAAAGCATATGTTCACACAAAAACTGATACATGAATGTTCATAGTAGCATTATTTATAATAGCCAAAAGGTAGAAACAGCAGAAATGGATAACCATATGCAGCATATCCATTGTTAAAAATAAGACAACAGGCCCCAAACAGTTACTTGTTTAAACCCCATGTAACCAAACCAAGAATTAATTTGTTTCAACTCTCCCAGAAATGGCATCTTAAGCCAGTCAGTCAGGAATCACAGGATCAGCACTAGCTAATTAATTTGCCTGATAGGACTGGGACATCCCCTAAAGGAAAGTAACTTTGCAATAACCAGCAGGCTTTTTGCTTAGTTTAACTTCCTTGTTCCTGCTCTCCTCTGCCTATAAAAGTCTTTTGTTTTTATTTTCAAGTCTTCAGGCTTTAAGAGTCCTTTCTATCTGCTAGATCGGATGTTGCCTGATTTGAATTGTTTTTTTCCTCAAATAATCTCTTAAAATTTTTAATATGCCTCAATTTATCTTTTAGCACATGTAATGGAATGTTATTTTTGGTCACAGGAAAGAATGAAGTACTGGGGCGCCTGGGTGGCTCAGTCATTAAGCCTCTGCCTTCGGCTTAGGTCATGATCCCAGGGTTCTGGGATTGAGGTCCGCATCAGGATCCCTGCTCCGCGAGGATTAAGGATTAAGAGTCAATTACAAGTAGAGCACTCACAACAGTGTCTGTTACAGAAAAAGTGTTGGCATTTATTATACTCTAAGTATAGATTCCCAAGTCCGTGCTCCTTCCTCATGACCTTGCTCTCTGGTTCTATTTTCAGGACTATTTTAAAGAGCAGGTGGTGGGCTCGTTCTATTGGGGAGGGGTCTTTTAGAGAACTGTGGGAGAGCGGAAAAGAAACAGGTCCAAAAGCAAAGGCATCTTTAGTCCGCAGCTTTCACCTAGTTTGACCCTCTAGGCTTCCCATTCCTTTCGCTCCAGCGCGCATGCGCGGGAGCCTGTGCCCTTTCGTCTTCCCGCTCGTGTTACTTTGACAATGGCGGCTCGCGGCGTGGGGATGTTGGCCTGTTTACCCCTATGTGCTCAGAGAAGTCAAGTCCTGCGTCCTACTCACAGGCTTCTCAGTTGCTCAGGAACTGTGGCAGCAGACGTTAAGAGAGAAGAGCAGTCCTCGAGGAACGTGGAGACAGGTGATGGCGCCGTGTTCTCGGTTTGCTCTGTATCGGCGACCCACCGCGAGCGAGGGAAAGGGAAAGAGACTGGGATCGTGGGCGAGCGCGTGGCTTGTGCATGGAGCCTTTGGCAATAGGGTGAGGCCGTGTCCCGTCCTCCTCTAATCTCATCAGGGGAACGCAGGGCCGCTCCTTGCTCGTGGTGGTAGTGGGGTGGGTGATTTTTCTTTGAGGACGCCTGTGTACAGTAATGAAAGTATTTAAATATTTGTGAAATTCAGGCTAAGAGAACGGCTTGCTAATATTTTATAATTTGGCGGAACAACGTTCCCAATGAAAACAGTGATGCCACACATCGGTCAGTTGCTGAATTTACAAATGTATCTGATTTTATAAGTTGTTGATGGAGGACGAGTAGTGAAGCATTAATGAATAACAATATTCGCGGCTCCCAAATGTAGTATTCTGCCTGTGGACATTACTGCCGTTTGCTTTATTCTTTTGGCCATTTTGGTAACCAGGTAACAGATTTGCATTCACCGGAACAGGCTGCTGCCCCGTAAACGTTCTAAATTTATATGCTTCTTTGTGTATTGAGAAGCCCACTATTACTGAACCCCTCTTGTGACCCAAAAGCTGCATGTATCTTATTTACAATTTTTAAAACAACCTAGCAAAGACTGTATCATCTGTCTCCACTTGACAGGTGTACAGAGAGGCTCAAAGAGCTAAGTAACTTGTGCAAGGTTACATAGCTGAGTTCATTTAGACCTCGAATCAAATTATTAAGCAATATGTTGATTTCTGCCATTTCTTGGGGCTATAGTTGTTTTTTTTTTTTTAAAGATTTATTTATTTATTTGAGAGAGCGAGAATGAGAGACAGAGAGAGTACATGAGAGGGGGAGGGTTAGAGGGAGAAGCAGGCTCCTCGCCGAGCAGGGACCCCGATGCGGGACTCGATCCAGGGACTCCAGGATCATGACCTGAGCCGAAGGCAGTCGCCCAACCAACTGAGCCACCCAGGCGCCCCTCTTGGGGCTATAGTTTTAAGAGATGAAATTATTTCTGGGAATATTTTTGTAGTAGGCTAATCAAGTAAAATGTTTTCCCCTAAAATAAATGGTGGGATTGCTCTTCTCATCAGACTGTATAAATAAAGGTTCATATTGACAGGGAGTGAGAATTGTTACTTAATATGACATTTCACTGACATACTGATTGGATTGTATTTGGTAGAAACTGCTTTTGTTAAAAATGCTCAAGTAACTGAAAATTTAAGTAAGGATTCTGTCAAAGAAGCTATTGTAATTTGACATCTGTATAGTGGTTTAGATTTGGGAGTTTTTTCTTAAGCTCTTTGAGAAATAAAACTGTAAAGTTGGTACGGAAGGAGTTATTACTGCAGTTTATAGATGAGGAAAAAGGCTAGTCCAAGAGGCGAGTTGAAACTTACCCATCTATGAAGTAGCAAAGATAAGGAAAAAACCTGATTCCAAGACTATACTCTTTGTTCATACAGCTTTGTTGTTTTTCCTAGGAAATGTGCTTCATTTTGTATCATAATTGGCTAAATATTCAGGGACTTTTGGGGTGCCTAACAAGATCTTCGTCTGAATTTATTTTCCATTTTTTAAAAGAGAAGAAGGTAACTGCACTTTATACTCAGAAGCATAACATTTTATAATTGGAAGAAACTTGAGAAATTTCCAGTTGAGGTTTCCATTTAGTATGAGAACTTGTTGGAAAACATTTCTAGTAATATTTTCTAGTAACAAGGAACACAGTATTTCATAAATCAACCAAATCCATTTTTTGGTCAGGCTCTAATGGTTGGAAAATGTTTGTAATGAGCTAAGTAAGCTTAGCTTTGACATAGCTTTCATTTGGGTAGTGGGAAAGACCCCCAATTTTAAGAGTAAGAATATGCAGTGTATTATTCAGCACTCTTTGGGGTACAGGTGACAGAAGCTAACTTGAATTAGCTTAAGTAGAGGGGGGAGGATATACCAACCCATGTAACCAAACGTCAGAGGGAGCTAGATGCGTTAAGGTGGATAGATGTGGTCAATGTGGGGTATTGTTGTTTGGTTGCCCCCTTATCTCAGATTCTTCTACACAGAGGCATGGCCACAGCAGCTTCATGTTTACATGTTTGTAGCCTTCGCCAGAAGGAAGAATAAGATCATCTTTTACCTGAATTTGAAGAAAGAACTTTTGATTGATCACACCCTGCTCCCCCACCCTTTGGACCCAGAGGAGCTATCCAAAATAGTCTAATAATCTTAGCCTATCTAATGGGGTGAGGGTCAGTGTCACAGGTAGGATAACTGTATTGACTGCCCCCCTACAACTTCATATAGCGGCTTTCTACAAGCAGGATGTGTTGTAACTCGAACAAGGGGGACAGATGCTAGGCAATCAGACAACAGATTAATTCTATAAGTGGCTACTTAGCTTATAGATGTTTGATTTTGTGCCGTTTTTCCACCAGTTATAGACCCACTGTATCTCAAAAATTATTGTGAGATTCTAAATAGAGTGTGTATGTGAAGGTGCTTGGAAAACTGAAGTGCTGCACGAATGGAGGGCTCACTGTTATATTTGAAGACAGCTCACTGTTATATTTGAAGACAGCATTTGGGTTCTCATTAGTTTTTTTTCCAGGCTGTATTTACAGTAATTCTTTATTACGGTAATTCTCTGTCAGTTTCTAGACCTTTTACTACCCCTCTCCAGATGTTCTCTGTTTGTTTCTTTTCTTTTTTTTTTAAGATTTTATTTATTTGACAGAGAGAGAGAGTGCACAAGCAGGGGAAACAGGAGAGGAAGAAGCAGGTTCCCCGTCGAGCAGGGAGCCCAATACGGGACTCGATCCCAGGACCCTGAGATCATGACCTGAGCCAAAGGCAGACGCTTAACCTCCTGAGCCTCCCAGGAGCCCCTCTCTGGTTCTTTAAAATCCTTTATATCCATTATGTCCAGAGTAGAACATATACTGCATTTGTGGCCTTGCCAGTAAATAGTAAAGAAGTTCTGTTATCCCTTTTGAAAACATTTGTTTTAATAAAGTTTGGAGTTTGTTTTGTTTTTTAAAGATTTCATTTATTTATTTGACAGAGAGACACATTGAGAGAGGGAACACAAGCAGGGGGAGTGGGAGAGGGAGAAGCAGGCTTCCCGTGGAGCAGGGAGCCCGATGTGGGACTCGATCCCAGGACCCTGGGATCATGACCTGAGCCGAAGGCAGAAGGCAGACGCTTAACAACTGAGCCACCCAGGAGCCCCAAGTTTGGAGTTTTATATATGTTTATTCTCTCCCTATCCATATCCCAGAAATTAAGACATTTCTTTGACTAATTCTGAGCGTTGATCAAATTAAACTTTTGGGCCTCTTATATGCAACTACTCCTAGATTAATTTTCTTCCCCGTTATGTCATTGTATCTTTATGTTGTTTTTAATTTTAGATGCAGGACAGTATTTAGTCTTATTTTCTGTGTTAAGTTTATGCTTACCAGATTATGTCATCAATGCCATAAATTGCGTTGGTCGTAAAATATTAGCACTCACTACTTTTTACGCTGAACTTTGTGTCATTGGTAGATTTGATAAGCTTTTTGTGAGATAATAAACTACCTGAATTCTTTATCCCCTCCTTCACAACTTTGTCTTGTCCTCATCATTTTTACCTACTGTTGTTCAAGGCCAGAATTATTAATACTTTGGATTCTACCTCTCCTATCTTCTCAAGCACATTTCTTCATCTTTTATCAGATTTCTCTATCAATCTTAAATTCAGTCTCTCCTCCCTAGTGATCAACTGCAGGGATATACTTGCAAAAAGGTGCAAAGACATTGTATGCAGATGATACTGCAGTATTGTTGTAATAGTGAAGAAAGGAAAACCACCCAAATATTTATCAGTAGAGGATTGACTAACCTATGATGAATTAACAAGAATACTTACACAGTTGCTTAAATAATGAGGTAAACATACAGAAACAGAGATATCACCAATGTATTAAGTCTTTAGAAGCATATTATAAAACAGAATGTATAGTATGATTTCAGTAATTTTTAATTATGTAAAAAATGGTTCTTTGTGGAGAAATACAAATGTGTATGTTTATATATGCCTTAAAAATATCTGGGAACATAAATACCAAACTTAATAGTTGGGTGTTATTAGGGGCAGAGAACTAGGGAAGGATTTATACTTTTACTTTATAAAATTTAACAATTTGGCTTTACTTTTACAGTAAGCACTTGGACATCAGTCTAGACTCAGTGAAAACTAGAGACAAGAAAATATAGGTAGTAATTACAAAGGGAAAAGTGGGTGAGGTGGTCTAGGCAGAGCCTGTATCAAAAAAAAAAAGGAACAGGGCGCCTGGGTGGCTCAGTTGGTTAAGCGACTGCCTTCGGCTCAGGTCATGATCCTGGAGTCCCGGGATCGAGTCCCACATCGGGCTCCCTGCTCGGCAGGGGGTCTGCTTCTCCCTCTGACCCTCCCCCCTCTCATGTGCTCTCTCTGTCTCAAATAAATAAATAAAATCTTAAAAAAAAAAAAAAAAAAAAAGGAACAAATTGGGAGGACTGTCAATAGACTGAGATCAAAGTGAATAATAATAGTCTCTGTCCTCAATATGGAAGACATATTTTTCCATATTGTTAAATAAATACAATACCATGAATTACCTTCTTTCACAGATGTTGAAGTAAGGTAATAGAGAGAGAGAGGAGAGTCTGTCCTGGAAAATCAAAAGTCTTCACACACCTCTGGGAGGGTGAATGGGAGTTTTCGAGGCAGAAAATAAGAAAGCGGGCATTCCATTCAGAGACAGGAAGATTTTAAAAGTTCACAGTATGTGGTAGTATTGTGTATGGAATACCTTAAGTGAACAGTGCAAAAGGAGGAAATGGTAGAAATTGACATTGAAGAGGAGCGGTGGGACAAAATGCCGATAACTATACATGCCCACGCTGTCACGTTTAGACTTGATCTTGAATGCAGTAGGGAAGCTACTGAAGGGTTTGAAGCAAGGAGGTCAAAAAATAAGACTTTTTAAAAAGATTAATTTATAAAGGTCACTTCGGCAGCAAAGAATTGCTTGAGAAGGAAAAGACTAGTGTGAATGAGACCAGTTTAGGAATTAGGCCTTGAAATAAGAGATGGATGTTAAAGAGTTGGCATTCAGGATGGAGATGTGGACCCCTATTTAAGAGATGTGTTTTCAGTATCTAGTACAGTAAATGCAGGAAAGGTACTCAGTACCTGTTTGATCAATTGTTGGACATGGGGACTGTGTCAGGGCCAAGAGTTCTGTGGTGTGCCATTAGAGACTGCCTCTGGGTCTGTACTAATGAACACAGTTTAGGGTTCCGCAAGCCCTTACTGGCCTTAACGCACATTTGTCTGTCTGGTCTGCGAGGATGTATTGGAGTTTGCTGAAATTAAGATAAATTAAGTGTGTTTGTAGTTTTGTAGTTTGTAGTATTCCTTGATCCATCAGTTTTATAACCTTTTGAAAGAAGAGGAGTCTAAAAGCATCTGCCAATTTCCATATACCGATTCTATTTTCTGTACTATTTATTCTCTTTGGAATTTCTTTAGAGTATTGATATCAGACTTGGTGGTTTATAATCTCTAGAATCTACCATTCCAGACTTCTGGAAACACTTTTAAGCCACCCAACTAGAAGTTAAATATATTGGAGGAAAAATGAGTTGCTAAAACTCATTGTTTGGCTTTATACTTAGTTGTTGATCTTTCCTTTGTGGTCAATTGATTTATTAATATCTAATTCTTTTTTTTTTTTTTTTTAAGATTTTATTTATTTATTTGAGAGAGAGAGAGAGCACATGAGAGGGGGGGAAGGGTCAGAGGGAGAAGCAGACTCCCCGCCGAGCAGGGAGCCCGATGCGGGACTCGATCCAGGGACTCCAGGATCATGACCTGAGCCGAAGGCAGTCGCTTAACCAACTGAGCCACCCAGGCGCCCTATTAATATCTAATTCTTGACTTTCACAGCTCTTGTCTTCATTTCCTGTGATTGTAAAACCCCCAACCCCTGGAGTGTTTGTTGTTTTTTTTTTTTTCCCCAAAGATTTTATTTATTTGAGAGACAGAGAGTGGTAGGGAGGGCGAGCACAGAGGGAGAGTGAGAGGGAGAAGCAGACTCTCTGCTGAGCAGACAGCCCGATGCGGGACTTGATCCCAGCACCCTGGGATCATGACCTGAGCCGAAGGCAGTCGCTTAACCGACTGAGCCACCCAGGCGCCCCCTGGAGTGGTTTTTTTTGAAAAAAGAAATAATCATGTATGTCATTAGTAAAATTATCATGAACTTTTATGGGCAGCAACTCGATTTTAAATTCTTTGATTTCCCTGTGATACACAGCACGGTAGTTGGTAACTCATTGTTAATTGTTTCAGCCAGATCAAAGCCCACGACAAAGAAAAACTATAATAACTTACTTTAATACATTAAAGTTCTAAACTCATTCTCGTTACACTCAGGCTTATAATAATTTCTTTTAGGCTCTGGAATGTTACAGCTTATACAGATTTTGTATGTGTGTATTTATTTGGGGAGGTGTTACACGAGTGATTTTACATTCCTGATTTTGCTTTTATAATTTTGTGGATCTCTCTCTTTTCAGCGCTGTGCATTGAATACAGTAAATCAAAACTGGGAAAGTGGACAGCATTAATGATAATTACAAGAGAATGGTAAAATGAAAATCAAAAGTAGTATAGCTTCATTCTTACATAGGTAAAGAAGAAGATGAGATTTGGATTTATTTAGTCAGCTATAAAATCTTTATATACCTTATTGAAATATGCTTTAAATTTTATATTGGTGTGTGTGTGTGTGTGCTGCAAATGTTTTTGTCTCATTCACAGGCTCTGAAGACAGGACTCCCAAAAAGAAATTCTCTGAGGTGCAGAAAGAAAGACGAGAACAGGCACAGCGAACTGTTCTAATACATTGCCCAAATAAAATCAGTGAAAAAAAGTTTCTGAAATATTTATCCCAACATGGACCTATTAATAGTCATTTCTTCTATGAGAGCTTTGTAAGTATTTGAAAACAGTCTGACATTCATGCTTTTGAAAGGTAAAGGTCCCATTTGTTATTTGCAATATGGTAAAGTTAGATTCTCTTTTGATATCTTACATCTTTCTTTAAATTTCTTTAATGATTTTTTTTTTTTGTATGAGAATAGACATCCTTATGGCATTACTACAGAATTATAAGTAACTTATAACTGACTGATTCCATTATTTGAATACTTTAGTCTGTTATCTTAGGGATAAAGGCTGGGGGGAGGGGATTTTTGTTTTGCCTTATGATTTTCTATTTCATCGTTTTCAGCTTCTGTTGACTAGTATCACTTTATGCTGTTCCTTTTCTTAGTCTGCTTATAATGATTAAAACCAGTGCTTGTGTTAGAAGTGTTTCATTTGTAATGAATCTTTTTTTAGTATTATGATAATCGTTTGGAAATTTGAACTGAAACACTATGTAAATATGTAAAATATATCCTTCTGAGATGTCTTCTGCTTTTCCTTATGATTTTGACATAGGGTCTTTATGCAGTTGTAGAGTTTTCTCAAAAGGAAAGTGTCACTTCACTACAGAATGTAACTCGAACTCCGAGTATGGAGACAGAGGCTGCAATTCCATTCAAGTCGCGTTTCTTCAATTTAAAGATGAAGAATCCATCAAGCCAGACTTCAGAACAGTCCTGTATACAAAGCAGTAATCATTCCCCTCCTTCAAACAAGAAGCTTTCTGAATTACTTTGTTATGCAGAAAGTGTAAGTTTTTAGGTATACTTCCCCAATTTCTAAAAATATGTGTGTGTATATATGACATTAGTTTGTATATTATAGGTTCTTATCATAAAATAGACTACAGAATATGTTGAGTGAAAAGTGAAAGTAATCCTTCCCCGATGCCCGCCCCCACACCCCCATTATACTCCTCCCAAGTAACCACCTTCTTCCAGAGTTTTCAGCCTTTGAACTGTTCAGGTTTTCTTTCTCCAGTCAACGTAATGACATATAGTTGTACTTGGCATTTTTCTGTAAATTTAAAAATATCTCAAAAAAAAAAAATCTCATTTCTGATTTAATCTATTTTGCTGCCCTAACATTGTTTATATTAGTTTTAGTTTTTCTTACAAAGGCTTGTCAAAGGTTTAGCTAGTTTAGTAGTCCTTTCAAAGAATCAGTTCATGATTTTTATCAAAATGGTATTTTTTGGTTTGATTTTCTAACCTTCTACATTTCCTTCTTTTCTTTTACTTATTTTTCTTGAGTTGAATGCTTAGTTCAGTTAATTTCAATATTATTTCCAAATAAGGGCATTTGAGGCTATGATTTTTATTTTAAATACTTGCACAGTTTTGAAATGTGATGCCTTTAACACCAGTTTTCTGGTGAAGATACAGGATTATTATTCTGAGGAGTTGAGGGATCTTGGGCCTTCATTACCTAAAGCATTGCTTATTTCTAGTGTTTCTTGTCTTTAACATTGCTTCTTCCTTCCCCCCAACTTCATTTAAAATGTGATAAAAAAAAAAAATGTCTAGCTTTGTGGTTGTTTTGGTCTCTTTCTGGAGCATTTTATTTGACTATTTTCATTTTCCTAAAACAATACTTTAATTGTAAAGTAGTGATTTTAGTTCTGGCCAACTTTGATTTTGCCAATGTTATCATTCCTCAGTTCTTTTTAAAGGGATATTTAAAAAAATCTTTTTTTTTTTTTTAAAGATTTTATTTATTTATTTGACAGAGAGAGAGAGAGTACAAGTAGGCAGAGAGGCAGGCAGAGGGAGAGGGAGAAGCAGGCTATCGGCTAATCAGGGAACCCGATGCGGGGCTCGATCCCAGGACCCTGGGATCATGACCTGAGCCGAAGGCAGCAGCTTAACCGACTGAGCCACCCAGGTGCCCCTAAAAAAATTTAATCAACTTTTATGGTTGAAGGAAAAGGGATATGTTTTTATGGTAGGTCTCCAAAGCCATCAGATCTCTGGAAGTAAAATGACAGTTATTTTATATGACCTGTACATTTTCTGTATTTTGTTGGTTTTGTTCTGGCCAGCTAGATGGATGATCAGCTGAACACTCTCCTGAAGGAGTTCCAGTTAACGGAGGAGGACATTAAGCTCCGATATCTCACCTGTTCTCTTATTGAAGACCTAGCAGCTGCATATTTTCAGAACTGTACAGTGAGACCCTTTGGCTCCTCAGTGAACAGTTTTGGGAAATTAGGATGTGATTTGGACATGTTTTTGGATCTAGATGAAATTGGAAAACTCAACACCAACAAGGTAATTATATTTCTTTAGATCACTAAAGTTAAGATATTTTAAAAGTAATATTTGGACTTAATAAAATTATAACTGTTGGTTTCTAAACTTTAATAAACATTGTAGCTAAAGAATGTGATCTATTTGATATTGATTTTTTGGAATTATAAAGTCTTTCTTTGTATTGATAAAATATACGATCATTTTTTGTAAATATTCTACACATACGCAGTAAAATGAATAATTTTTTCCAAGAGTTCTGAAGTTTTTCCCTTAGGCCAAGGTTATTTATTGTGTTATTCAAATTGTCGGTATCTTAACTAATTTTTTTATCTGTGTGATCTGGTCATTGAAATACTTTGAAATCTCGTGATTTTTGGTCTTGTTAAGTTTTCCTAGGAATTCTTTTGATCTCTGTTTTATTCAAAGGCTATGTTAGCTACATGTGGGTATATAGGTATATGATTATTATGTCTTCTTACTGTTCATTTATCATTCAATTATGTCCTTTATCTCTACATATGCTTTTTCCTTAAATTCTTTTTTGTCTGTCAAGATAACCACTGATTATTTGCTTCACGTATCTTCGTCTGTATCTTCATTTTGACCTTAAATATGCTGTTATGCTTCGGGTGTCTCTCTGATGAATAGCAGATCACTGAATTTTGTGCTTTAATTCTGAGCTTTGAGTCTTTGAAGTCAATGTATTCGTTCATTATTACTGATGATTTTTGGATTCATTTCTAGTATCTTATTTTTTATTTATGTTTTTTTCTGTACTTTTTCTTTGCTTTTCATTCCCTTTCCCTTACTCTTAACTGGATTGCTGCTTTAAAAAAAAAGCAAAACTGAAGTCTAGTTGACATATTGTTACATTAGTTTCAGGTGTGCCGTATTGGAAACGTTTATATGTTATGCTGTCCTCACCACAGGTGTCTGTCTTGTAGCATCTGGCACTATACAATGTTGTTACAGTACCACTGACTGTATTCCCTCTGCTGTACCTTTTATTCCTGTGGATTACTGCTTTATTCCTGCCTCATTCCACTTTTTCCTCTTACAGTTTGGAAATTATATATTCCATTTAGTACTTATAAATATGCATGTCGAACCGGTAAAGTTAACCAATATCTCTGCCATCCTGCCAAACAGTATAAAGGATGCTTTAATTTAATTAAAACTTTGGAAAGGCTTCTGTGTGTTTATAAAATGTAGATTTTTATGACTCTGTCTTACATATTTCGAACTAGTAATCCTGTCTACGTGGATTTCCTGTCTATGTGGATGTCCAGGTGGCCCTTCAGCCTGCCATTTTGAAAACAAAACTTTTTTCATTCTTTGCAAATATTCTTTGTAAGTTTTTATAAAAGTTCTTATATATGTTTCATATGTTAATTAGTAGCATTTTAGTTTTCCTGACATTTGCTATCTTAATTCTGTTTTAAGTTATTTTTTCTCTCTCCCTTTACGTATATCCTCAAACCAAAGTCACACAGTTCCTTTTAAACTCTCACAGTATCTTGCTCATGTTTCTCTCTCTCCACAGTTCTTCTGTTATGTTTAGTTAGTGGCTGATATATTCCTCCCACTATATCATAAGCTAGGGCAGGGCAGAAGCCGTGTCTGTTCATTGTCTTATCCCACATAGTGCCTGGCATAAC
The DNA here is from genome assembly GCF_002201575.2 of Neomonachus schauinslandi. Taxonomy (NCBI): domain Eukaryota; kingdom Metazoa; phylum Chordata; class Mammalia; order Carnivora; family Phocidae; genus Neomonachus; species Neomonachus schauinslandi. The sequence goes on along the minus strand of NC_058407.1, from coordinate 110,824,398 downwards.
TTAATATGCTCAGTATATACTTACTGAATTAAAACTGGCTAAGGAATGCAAAATACATCAAAATGAAATGGATCATTCCTCTACTAAGACTAATAGGTATTAAATTCCTGGCAGGGACACTTAAATTGCGCTGGGTTATTCCTAAGGTAGGTAAAAAGACTTTGCAAAACAATCAAGGTGCATAATAATGTATTGTAATGGTTAAAGCTTGTGCTCTAGAGCCAGACTGCAGAAGAGTAATTCTTTTACTTACCAGTTGTATGATCCTTGGTAATTTATTTGTCCTCTCTGTGCTGACATTTTTCTAGCCATGAGATTGGGATAGTGCTGTAACACCTATCTCATGGAGCACTGGAGGGGCCAACTGAGTTAATACACATGACACTTAGGATGGTGCTTGGCATGTAATAAGTGTCAAATGTTGATCACTATCAGCAACAGTATTACTAGTTAATTATTATGCAAATAGGAAACACAGCTTTTTCTTTGAAAGTAGAGGAGTTGGAAACCTTTAGTTGGCTCTTAGATTTCTGAAATACAGAGGCGTTCCGAAAAGATATTTTAAAAGACAGTACTCCAGAGGCTCCTGGGTAGTTCAGTCGGTTAAGCGACTGACTTTGGCTCAGGTCTTAATCTCAGGGTCCTGGGATCAAGCCCTACATTGGGCTCTCTGCTCAGCAGGGAGTCTGCTTCTCCCTCTGCCCCTCCCCCCCAACTCATTTTCTCTCTCTCACATAAATAAAATCTTTTAAAATACATAAATAAAAGACAGTGCTCCAGTCTCACTAAATAATTTGACATTATTTGGTATGTAGGTTTAACTAATGAAATGTGTTAAAAATGTATACTTTGAAATATGTGCTTGTTTAAGATTGTAACAGCTTTGCTAATAGAAACATTAAAAATGAATTATAATGAAAAACAGAAGCACTTTTGTTTAAAGATTTTATTAGAGAGAGAGAGCGTGTGCTCCCAGGAGTGGGAGGGGTAGTGGAGGGAGAAGGAAAAGGTGCCCCCAGAAGCACTTTTAAATTCATCAGCTTCATAAAAGAGCCTGTTTGCTTTGTGCACTTGTGAACTCTCCTTCCTCTTTCCTCTTGGTGTGTGTCTCCTTTGGCACACCACCTTGCTCTATAGTTCCGGGTGTTTGCTTTATTCGACCCGAACTGAGGGGAGTTAGGAAGAGGGTGTTAGACTCTTGTATATCTTTTGGCACTATGTAGAATATCCTTGCACCACAGGCACTAAACAGATGTTTTGCTAATGAATAAGTGAAAGTTATTTACCAACTACACTTGTAAACTTGTGTAAGTTTCTTAATGTGTGAAAGATGCTTACAAGTGAAGTGTACCACCTAACTTACCACAAAGATCATTTTAGCACAAAATTTTAAGCTAAAATCTGCCTTTGCTCTTTTCTTTAGTTTTTCTTTTTCTAAAGGGTTTAAATCTGACAGGATTTAGGTAACAGAAATAAAAATTGGTGGCTAAGTCCTATTCTGTTGTCTAAATCATTGCTGTGGACAAGGTGCTTACCCTGTGTTTTATTTTTATTAGATACTGGCATAATCCCTGAGCAGTTAGGAAGAGCATGCAGTAATGTTTTAAAAATTTATCTGAAACATAGTGCCAGAGGTACAGCAAAATTAGTAAATGTTTATTGATTAGGTGTCTGAAGAATTTCTCTAAGTTTTATTTGTTAGAGAAGTGTAATTTTGGGGAGGATCTTCGTTTTGCTCACAGTAGGTATGGTTTTCATAATCTGCGTCTTCCGTAATTGCAGTGTTTTATTTCCTTGCAGAGTGCATTTATGTAAGTAGAATTACCTCATGTGGTTCTGGATCTCTTGTTTCTTACATTGGCCGGTTTAGGCCAGGTTATGCCTTGGTGATAAACAGCTCCCAAATCTCAGTGATTTAGCACATCACCCTCTATCTCTTGCCAGAGGCTGTGTGGCCAAAGCAGGTCGGCAGGGGGCACTCAAGCTCCCAGGCTGACGAACTTTCACCACCCACGCCTGTGCTTCTACCGCTGAAGGCAGTGGAAAGGCACAGTAGAGAACTGACCGCTGGTTCTTAAAGCTCTGCCTGGAAGTGGCTTGTGAAGCCTCTGTTCATATTTCATTGGTGAAAGCGGGTCATCACGTGACTGCGCTTAACTCGGACGGGAACCTGACAATCCTACTAAATACCAGAAAGGTGATGCAGAATATTTGGTGAATAGCTTCAATAACTGGCACATTCCCACTTATAGTTCACAGTTTCTCCAATTTCTTGGCCCTGATTCCTTTACTCAGATCTGTTTTTCCCTGGTGTCATTTTCACTTGTTACTTCAGTGATTTTATTTTTCTCTCATTTATAGTATTTAATTTAAAAATCTCATTATCCCCTTTCTTCTGTGTATTCCTAACCCTTCCATGCATCTGAGGTCAGCATGACTCCTCTACCGTCTGGTCTGATACCACTCTCCCCGTTGCTCTTCTTTTGCCATCCTGAGATTGTTTGACCCCAGATCTGTCTTTCTCCTGGTACTGTTTAATCCTGACAGAAGATGTTTCTCTTTCTTTGGTTTTCTGTTGAGGAGCTCTATGCTGTATTTGTTGGTTACTCTTGTTTGGGTTCCTGCTTCCCATGTAAATTGGTATGTGCTTTAATTTTAAAATCAAATAGACTAGGGAACCAAAAGTTATAAAGATGTTTTAACAAAGAGGCTAAGCTAGATTTTTGAAGTTTTAATGTTTTTAAAGGAAATCTTTAAATACAAAAATCTGTCTGGATTACAGAATAAGTAGAGAAAACACAACATATTTACTTGTGGAGATTGTATACATGTCATATCTATATAAAGTTTTCTTTTTTTTTTTTTTAAAGATTTTCTTTATTTATTTGACAGAGAGAGACACAGCGAGAGAGGAAGCACAAGCAGGGGGAGTGGGAGAGGGAGAAACAGGCTTCCCCTGGAGCAGGGAGCCCGATGCGGGGCTTGATCCCAGGACCCTGGGACCATGACCTGAGCCGAAGGCAGACGCTTAACGACTGAGCCACCCAGGCACCCCATAAAGTTTTCTTTTATGATTATATAGTAATAGTTACAAAAATGTGTAATGTAAATATCTTTGATGGTCCCACCACCTCCAGAGGTAACTACTGTGAATTGTTTAATGCGTTTTGTTCTGGACTTTTTCCTTTACATGTAGAAATTCTTTTTTATAACAAAAACCCCTTAATCTTTACAGATTATAATTTGATCTTTTTTTTTTTTTCTCCAGTTAATATTGTCATGGCATTTCAGTCTACTGCATCCTTTTCAGTGGCTGCAGAGCACCGAATGAATGTACCGTAATTTACTTAACCAGTCCTTTATTTGTTAGACAGGGTGTTGTATTTTCCCCCCTTCTTTATTGTCAACTGTATTAGTTAATACTCTTTGGTTGTTCACAGAAACCAACTCAAACTAGCTTCATTGAACCCAGAGCCAGGAATGTGGATGAGTCTTAGGAAAGAACTAGACGTAGGAAGTGTAAATTATCAAGAGCCCATGAAGTATTCGGTTTCTTTCCACTTAGTTGCTTTATTTTTCTTTCTCCCCTTCATTCCACTCTCTGCACCCCCACTGATTTTCTTTACATTTTTGTCCTTGTGATGTAGAATGTGCCTGCTCCAAAGCTTCTGAGATACATATTTCAGCCACATGGTTGACTCTGAACCTCAGTTCCAATTCCCAGAAGAGATCTCTGGATGAATATATGGTACAGTCGTCTAGTGCTTACATCAGCTGCCATGCCTGGTCCACTCAGCTGGGAGTAAGGGGGTGGATTTCTATGATAAACATTGTTAGGGCCTAGGAATGGGTTCTGGAAAATGCGGTGGTCGAGGGTAGGTAGCCTTACTAAGCTAACTAGAATTCCCAAAGGGTGTATACCACACAAATAATGCTACAGTGAGTGAACAGCTTCGTAAATCGGCTCATCAATGCAAGTGTTTTTTTAGGATAATTTCCTAGAATTTTAGTAGCTGGTCCAAGTATACATTTAAAGTTTCAGTAGATACTGAAGTTGTCTACCAAATATGTCCTAGTTTACACTCCCACTGACAGTATATACATGTTTCCCTGCACCCATCGATAGTGATCCTGGCAGCCTTTTTGTCTTTGGCAGACTGATAAATGAAAAGTCCCAATGTTTTAATTTCTTCTTTAGTTTCTAGAAAACAAGAGCATCTTCTATTGTCTTTCTTAGCCATTTTTATTTCTTCTGTTATTTCTTATTCAAGTTTTTTTTGCCTGTTTTTAGAATTGGGTGAGTTTTTCTCCTTTTCATTTGTATAAACGCTTCATAAATTTGGGAAATTAGTCATTTATGTGACATATGTATTATTGTTTTACTTTTGTCTTTTATCTAGTAGTGAATATGTGCTTTACCTTGAGAGGGTTTCAATCATATTTCTCTTTTGTATATTCTGGAATTTTGTGTCATGCTTAAAAAATCCTTCACTACTTGTAAAAACATTCATTGTCTTCTAGTACTTTACTGATAAAACTTTTTGTGTGTAAATCTTTGATTTATGTTGAATTTACTTTGGTTTCAGAGCTAAAGTCAGAATCTAATTATTTTTTTCAATGGCCACTTGACTCATTTGTTAAATAGTAATTTTACCCTGGTGATTTTTGGAGTCCATTATATTAAATTCCTATATATAGTTAAAGTCTGATTATACTCTGTTTTCTTCTATTGATTTGCTGTTTGATTTGATTTGTACATGTACTTCCCTATTCTAACTACTGTGGGCTTATAACATCTATTAAAATGTAATGGCTAACTAGGAAAAGGCAGATGTATGGTCACTGAATTTATAGAGTCAGTGGTTCTACATGTAATATTTGTGATATATAATACATAGTGGCGTATAAGTTAATTATAAAAAGCCAGTGATTTTTTAGTTTAGTACTTTGGAGAAACAAAAGACAACTGGAGATTTTTTAAGTCTGCTGTTGGCTGTGATTTCATGAAGAACTTTTTGAGTGTGTGTTCCTTGTTTTTTGGTTTTTGTTGTGCCAAAAATGACTTAGAGCGTCCTTCTAGAAAGTTTAAGAAATTCCTTCTTATAAAAAGCTCCCATTTACAAATGTTTTTATTATTCAGACCTCAGGAAATTTTCTGATGGAATTTCAAGTGAAAAATGTTCCTTCAGAAAGAATTGCAACTCAGAAGATCCTGTCTGTGATAGGAGAATGCCTTGACCACTTTGGCCCTGGTTGTGTGGGTGTACAAAAAATCTTAAATGCTCGGTGTCCTCTTGTGAGGTTCTCACACCAAGCCTCTGGATTTCAGTGTGATTTGACTACTAATAATAGGTATGATCTCTTAATTTTATCATCTTAAATGTGAATATTATAAGGTATTGACATAGTTTTTCTTGTACAGAAACAGTGGCTTTGGACTCTTATACATGCTTTAATAATAGTAACTTTTAAAAATTTTGAACACTTAGATTTAAAAATTGGAAATATTTTCTCATACGTATCTTTTGATTTTTTTGGTCTTCATGAATAAAATGTTAGGATATTGTGTTTAAAGTGTTATCATACCTAAATAACATCATCTTCTGAGGAGAAGTGTTTCATCATTCTTAACTTATGTAGCCTGATAACAACATGAAAGCACTGTAGTAGAACTTCTGTATGTAGTCTTCCAAGTATATTTAGAAAATAAAGTAGCACCTTGAGTTTGACCTCTGAATCGTCTCCAGAGAGCGTCAACTTTGGGTCCTAAACCTGTATGATGTTTGCTTAGGTCAGAAAGTGGTGTACACAGCTTCAGACTGCATAGTTTTTCCCTTTAGCATATTTTCATTTTATTATCCTAGCAACCTGCTTCCTTAAAAAAAAAAAAAATGGGGTGTGAATGACAGGTTCTTTTATACTTTGATTCCTTTTCTTGTGTTCTCAGGCGGGGAAACTTCTCAATTGAGTTTATTTCATAACTCTAGTATTCTCATTGCATGCATTAGATTTCACTATATTATTTGTTAGATTAATAATCATTACTCAAAACAGATTTAGAAAATACATTCCAGAGCAGTTTTGCTTCAACTCGTGTTCACTAACAAGTCAGTGCTGAGTGCTTTGGGATTTCTTTCAAGTAGTTCAGAGAATAAAAATAAATAAAAATACATAATACACTTCCTATCGTTATTACATTTTTTTTTTTAAAGATTTTATTTATTTATTTGAGAGAGAGAGAGAGAGACAGCGAGAGAGGGAACACAAGCAGGGGGGAGAGGGAGAAGCAGGCTTCCGCGGAGCAGGGAGCCCGATGCGGAGCTCGATCCCAGGACCCTGAGATCGTGACCTGAGCCGAAGGCAGACGCTTAACGACTGAGCCACCCAGGCGCCCCTACGTTTTTCTTATAGTATGTAAAATAGAACAAAATGACATCTTTGTAGTAGTAGTATATTTATTGTCTTGTTGGGACAGGTTTTTAAAAATTTGTCTCACTGTCTGTCCTTCAGGTTTTTATAAACTCCTGTATTGTTTCTTTATATAAAATATCTTGCACTATTTGATATTTATTTTCAGCTTAATTTAGATTCATTTATATAAAACATTTAATCACCTTGAATTTCTAATTTGCCATTTCTTCTGTTCTCTTTAAACTCAGGAAGTAAATGCCATGATGAAACTTTATAGTTTGAAGTTGATACTGTTAATGGTTTTGTGCCCTCTGTCAGTTCTTTGGGAAATTACAAGACATGTTTTGATCAGTAGGAGCTTAATTTTAAAATATTTCTGATTAATAATTTTTTGCATTATAAAATTATAACTAGAAAACTTACTGAAAATAGTTTCTGAAGTTTGATTTCTTTAAAAGGTATTTTATCTTCATGGGTTTTGGTTTTTATAAATGTTAGACTTATGTAATTTTGGCTGAATTTTAAGATATAGATACTCTCTTGATAAAATAAGTAGAATATTTTCCTTGCTTGCCAAAGGACTAGATAACTAAGGTGTGAACGTGAGGTGTAGAGCCTCTCATTTACAAATGTGTCAGTGTCTTTATTGATGGTTACTGAAGAGCACATATATATTGTGTTTCCCTTATTAAGTCATGTTTAGGAACTTTGATTTAAAAAATCTAAGTTTTACAACTACGTAATAACTGTCAACATTTAAAAGAATGTTTTAATGTTAATGAATGTATTTGATATTCAACCATTCACATTAAATATTATATTGCAAATACATGATGCTTTTGATTATCTGATCGTGGTGTTCTGAATATGCTTAGACATAGTAAGATATTTATGTATGTTCCCAGGTATGTATTTTACTCTACTCTGGAGCCGTAATTTGGGGGTTTGAAAATTCTTTCTTTTTTTTTTTTTTTCTTTTGAAGGATTGCCTTGAAAAGTTCTGAACTCCTTTATATATATGGTACTCTGGACTCAAGAGTGAGAGCCTTGGTGTTCAGTATTCGATGCTGGGCTCGAGCACATTCGTTAACAAGTAGTATTCCTGGCTCTTGGATTACAAATTTCTCTCTTACGATGATGGTAATCTTTTTTCTCCAGAGGAGATCACCCCCTATTCTTCCAACACTTGACTACCTAAAAAGTCTAGCAGGTAAGACTGGAAGCAGTCTGTTTTCTCTTTCTGACATTTTAAATGAATATAATTACCATGTGTTGTCAAAGACATGTGTGTTTGTTTATTAGTCGTAAAATTTGTCTTCTGTATTTTTTTAAAGTTTTGTGAATCTAAAATTTAAGTGCTTTTTATTTTTTTAATGCCCACTGGGGGTCATGAGAGCAGATGATTTGCGACGCTGAGGCCTTTAGAGTTCTGCCCTATTTGTGTCAGTTGGCAAGGTTGTTTACAGCTATCATGAGACATTTGGAGCCTCTCTCTTAGTTGACCGAGCCTGGAATGACCCTGGGGGAAAAAAAAAACATCCCAGATAGAGCTCTTGAGTGGATCACAGTTTCAGTGATGGCTTTCCAAATCTGAATTTATTTCCAGATTTTTTTAAAGATGCCAAAAACTGTTTTATAATGCTTTAAAGATCCTAAATGTGTTTTTTAGTTAAAAGTTTACAAGCAATCTTAGGTGAATTATTTTAAAATTAGTATATTATTTAATTTATGTCATAAATGAATTGACATTTTGGTAGACTGCTGGAGGAGATACTAAAGTATTAACAGTTCTAAATTCTAAAAAGAAGGTAAATAAGGGATACGCTCAAAATGTAGACACTGTATCTTCTATCCATCCTGTGTACTGCTGCCAAATAATACTTTTAAAGTAGATCTCTGAATCTTCCCAGTTTAAAATAACCTTAAAGGGGATTTTATGCCCTATGGAATAAATCTCCGCTTACTTAGCTTGGTATTGAAGATCTTTTTTTTTTTTTTAAAGATTTTATTTATTTATTTGACAGAGAGAGACACAGCGAGAGAGAGAGCACAAGCAGGGGGAGTGGGAGAGGGAGAAGCAGGCTTCCCGCCGAGCAGGGAGCCCGATGCGGGGCTCGATCCCAGGACCCTGGGATCATGACCTGAGCTGAAGGCAGACGCTTAACGACTGAGCCACCCAGGCGCCCCGGTATTGAAGATCTTCACTTACCTAGCCATACCTGACTTCCCAGCCTCTTCTCATGCGTTCCCACATTGCGCTCAGTACTGTGATACCCCTCATCACATTCTGTCTTAGCTCTTTTGTTCACGCTATTTGTTTTTCTGCCTGGACTGTGACTTCTCTCAATTCTCTCTTCTGTGCCACCTTCTCTCATCCAAATTAGAAGTAATTCCTTCCTGTGAACACTGTTAAGTACTAGTATAGCTTGAAACTAAGCTTTAAAAAAGCTCTGTGTGATAGGATAATGGAGAGTAGGAAGTTTTCAGAAGGTAGGGTAGTGGTCATGTATCTCGGTTGCAGTGAAGGGGCAACATCCCCATGGCTGTGCTCATTCATTGTTTGGTGTCATTCATTCACTGAATATTTATTGGTTACTCATTCTACATGGGGTGTTATTTTTGGTGCAGTAAGGAGATATGGATGATATTCTTAGGTAACTCACATTCTGGTAGAGGCGTAAGACAGACCCACATACAGGCAGACAGACAGAAAATGTGGGTATTTCCTCACAATAAACAACCTGTAAATAGCACTTCCTGTTCAACCTTTGCTGTGTGTGCTGATGCTTAAGACTGCCCTCACAGAGACCGTTTTGGGGAAAAATCATGGAACTTTTGGAGTTTAGAAGCTAAGGAAAGCAGAAGCTATAAAAAGGAGGAAGAACGAAGACAAGTTGATGTTGGGGGCAAACTATTCCTGACATCTTGTTGCTGTTTTCCAGTCTCACGCATACTGCCACTCCTGCCAGATTTGGGCCCTTGACATTCCCTTCTTGGGAGCATTTATACTACTTTCTCTCCTTATCTCCATTTGTTTCCCACCAGTCTATTTGTAACTAGCGATTGTCAAAACTTCATATCTCATTATATTATTCTCTATTGAAATCCTTCAGTAACCTCCTAGAATCTTTTTAAAATAATTTCTGCTAATTATTTTAGAAAAAGAATGTGATTGATGGACAAACTTAAAATGACTCGTTGAGTTTTTATTTCAAATCTGTTTTTTAAAACAATTTAACTTTATTCACATCTGATGGCATCAAAACAGGCACTAGTTTTGGAATTCTTTAATTTTGTATTTTATAATACCAAATTGGTTGTTTACAATATTTTTTCATTAGCTTTTAAACACTGTAAGAGAAATTTTCAGGTTGTTTTTTGCAGTTACTTCGCTATACATAGCACATTGTGGGTGTGAATTGCCAATAAATGAAAAAGCAAATTTGATAGCATTATCTTTGATTTTTGAAGTTCTGACAATACCTTGAATTTCTTATAAAAGAATTTTTCATAAATGAATGTATATTAAGGATGTGGTGAAGATTATTTTAAGAATTTATCAAAATATATTTTTTCTGTTCATTTAGGTATTTTTCAAATTCCATGTTTTTTATACTTCTGATTTTAACCAGTGGTCCCACATTGGTATATATTCAACAGGATCTGACTAAGAATAAAAACAGTGTTAAACTTGGAAACAGTAAAACCATCTTGGGTGCTCTATGGTTGATTGGCTGAGTTAAGTCTTGTGTACAATCATTTTGTTCTTCTAAGTTGTACCTCTCCCTTGATATTCAGATAGAGGCTCTCAATTTGTCTTTTTTAAAAAAGAAAAATATTTACTTGCTTGCTTATTAATAGAAGGTGGTATGGATTTCTGGAACACCTTCTAGCACTTCTAGGGCTTTATAAACCTGGTTGGAACCTAGAATAAATCCAAACATTATAGAGTTATATTTAGGGTCTCTTTGATCTTCCTTTTCCTCGTCTTCTCTTACATTCACTTCTGTGTGCAAATCTGTAGGCTCAGCATTTTGCTGATCCTCAAATATTTTGTTCTTGTTTACATCTCTGTCTTTGCCTGAAATTGCCTTCTTCTCACTACCTCCTCTTCTCCCGTGGAGGGAAGCTCTTCAGGGTTATGCCAGGGAAGAGAAGACAAACCCAGTCCAAGATCCCATTTGTTAGGTCACTCCTGGCTGGCTCCCTCCTGCCTTCCTCCTGGGAGGTGGCGCTCTGTTGGCCTCCACGCACCTGGTACACACGTGTGTTGTAATGGCTGTCACGTTGCCGACTTGTTTTCCCTGCCTGTGTTGGCCAAGCCTTTCTAGGGCAGGCGGTCTTTGACTCATTTCTGCATCTCCTGTTCCTGGCATAGTATTGGGTCCATAGGAGAAGTTCAGTAAATAGATTTCAGAGGATTGGCTGAACGTTTTACAGTTGAAAGCCTTTTGTACTGAGCATGATGGCAACTTTCGTAATTTGGTTACTCTTGAATTTCTGTTTCTTTATGTTTTCTTATAATCTCTACTCCTTTCCCCACTGTGTCTCTTATTGTGTGTTCTCTCCTGTTTTGGCTTTGCCACCTTTGTTACATTTACTTCTGCGCTTGGTGCTTTCTGTGGCATTTTCCTTTCATAAACAGTTGTTTGATTACAGCTTTTTGTTTAGGATCCCTGTGCTTCTTTCCTGTGATGAATTAAAGGTTTGAAGAAGAAATGACTGGGTATAGTATCTTTGGCAGTGTTGATGCATAAACCCCAGAATGGAAGAGAATTTTAATTGTGACGCAGTAACAATTTATTGGGTGCTAACTCAGTGCCAGGCATTGGCTAGAAAGTCTTATACACCATTTCATTCAGTCCTCCCAGCAAATCTTATGAGGCACATTTACTGTTTTCATTTTATAGGTGAGAAAACGTTGAGAGGTTTTCCAAATTTCTTAAGGTAACTGAAATATAATACACCTAGAAGTACATGTGTGTATATGTATGTTTTCACAAACGGAACACACCCATGGAAACACCACCCTGACTGAATGAATACCGCAGAAGCACTAGCTGTCTTCCCTTCTGGCCCCTCCACTCCCTTCCCACCCCCCCTTTCAACAGCATGGATTCATTTTACCTGTTTATGTCTCATACAGTGTGTATTGTTTTGCGTCTGGTTTCTTCCCTCTCAACATTAAGTTTAGAAGATTCATTCCTACTGTTCGTGTATTTGTGGACCACTCATTTTCATTGAGGCACAGTACTATTTTCCATGAACATACCAAAAAAGATTTTTACTTCTACTTTTGATGGGTATGTAAATGATTTGTAGTTTGGGACCATTACAGGTAATAGCTAGTATCATTCTAGCATATTTCTTTTGGTGAGCACAGGCACTCCTATCTGTCAAGTATAAACTAGGAATAGAATTTCTGAGTCTTGGGATTTGGGTATATTCAGCTTCAGTAGACACTGCCAAACAGTTTTCCAAAGTGTAAACTCCCACAGGCATTATGGACAAGTTCTAATTGCTCTGTATCTTTGCCAACATGTGGTATTATCATTTTTTTTTTATGGTAGCTGTTCTAAATGTATGTGTAGTGGCATCATGGCATGTTCTGGTTTTCTTTTCCCTAATGACTAATGAAGTTGAGCACTTTTTCATATCTGCATCAGTCATTTGGGTAATTCTTGTGATGTTTCTTTAAGTCTTTTGCCTATTTTTCTCTTGGCCTGTCTTTTTCAAAGATTCATTTGTAGGAATTTCTATATTCCACATGAGTCCTTTGTCACATGTTATGGATTTATGTGTATATCTTTATATCTCAAATAAATACATACTGTGGTTCCCTTTTCACTCTCTTAATGGTGTTTGGTGAAAAGAACTGATTTTTAAAGTTCAGTTCTATCCAAGTACAGATGCACATAGTAGGTAAAGAGTAAAATATTCTACAAACTTGGTAACAGTAACTCACACTCTGAGCCTGTGCCTTCTGTTCCTTTTGCCTTGCTCTGTAGGCAACCACTTCTAACTCTTTTAGCTGATCTGTTTGCCGTTATAAAATATATTTTCAGAATAAATTGTCTTAATTTCTGTATTTATCTGGGGAGTGTAGTAGGCATATACAACATTATATATATATATATATTTTTAGATTTTATTTATTTATTTGAGAGAGAGAATGAGAGAGAGCATGAGAGGGAAGAGGGTCAGAGGGAGAAGCAGACTCCCCGCTGAGCAGGGAGCCCGATGCGGGACTCGATCCAGGGACTCCAGGATCATGACCTGAGCCGAAGGCAGTCGCTCAACCAACTGAGTCACCCAGGCGCCCATTATATTTTATGTATAGAGCGTGATGATTCAGTATTTGTATATGTTGCAAAATGATGACCATGTTTCTTGATTTTTAGTTTTAGACATTATATATGACTTCCCTTTATGGAAGAAGAGGAATTACCTTTTATCCTCACCATACATATATCTCTTACACCCCTCATATTCTGAATATGGCTATGGCTTAATTTTGCTATGTGCTCTTTATACTGTTATGACTGTATAAATGCTATTCCTGTCTAATCCATGGAGTAAACTAAAATTAATTTCCTTTCCTGCCCAACTTTTTCTACTCTTTGGAGTTTATAGTTTTTAATACTACTTATTTTCTTGCTTGCTTAGTTTTTTATGTACTTAACGTTACTTGAATCTCCAGCTTGCTACTAGTTGTCTAAATCTTTTGTCAAAACAGTCAGTCATCAAATACTCTATTAATTAATTCTTATTATGTAGCCTCTGTTTTTCTAAATATTTTTTTTTTTCATTTTATTTCATTTTTCATTTTAAGTTTATTGTCATGTTAGAGGCCTTCTTCAGGTATCTGATAGTCTTTGATTTTCTGGTCATGTTTGAGTTAGGAACTAAAAAGTTCATTTGAATCTCTGAGCTTAGGTGGGGCTTGTTGACTGTGAGCTTTATCGTAGGGTAATGTAGCTGGACTATTTTATTGGTGGGCATTTGTTATGTCACTATCTCTAGGTCATTCTTCTTGAGCTATTCAGATTCCCCAGTAATGACTCTTTTAATATTTTTCTGGAAGTAAAGACCCTGTTACTAGCATGCTGTCGCTTTGACATTTACTATGCTTTTGTTCACTTACTGTTGCTTTTAGAACAGTTTTCCTACCCTCAGCTGTGTCTCCTGTCTTCCTGTGTAGATATACTTTCTTTTACCCTCTCCAAAGTAAGCCTAAGGTTTCTGTCAGGGAAAAAGAGATCTGGGGGAATCTAACTGCTTCTTCAACCATCAGGCTTCCAGTCTTGGTGCTTCCAGTTAGACCTGGTGCTTGCAGTTCCTGAGTTGTTGGGAGCTCTGCCCTGTAGATGGGTTTTTTCTTGGCTTTCTTTACTGCTAGTTTAGGAGTCAGTCTTTTCAGATCTCCTGAATCTTAGCTACTTGTCCATCTGTTCTTCAACTGAAAAATTTTTGTTGTTCTTATTTCTTCTGTTCTCCTTCTTTAAGATTTTATGTCATTTTACTGTCGTTTCATTGGTGGTTTGGGAGGGGGTGAAGGTAGGTGGTTGTGTTCATTTCATCATCTTTACCCCATAGCATGTGCTCTTAATCAGTATATAGGCTCCATCCTGGAGAGGCTGAGTGTTATTGGAGCATATGGCATGGTGGGAGAAGCAGGTAGAACTTTACCCTGTCTGTTGATGAGCGTAAGTGATTAATAGGGAACAATATGTATTATAGATGTGTATATGTGAAGAATATTATCTGAGTCACATTCTGGAGTTGAGTGAGCTATGAGGCAATAAATAAAGCTCCTTTGAAACATGGATATAACCATAACACTTACATTCTTCACAAGGTTAGATCCAAGTACTTGAGAGGCAGTTGCTTGGATGTGCATTTCAGAAAGCATTCTGGCTGGGGTGGGTTAGAAGGAAACAAAATGGCAATGTGTCTAAGTGTATAGCACCTCCGCCCCCTCGTATTAAACAGTCTGCATTAATTAGTACAGCAGAGATCTGTAATCTCAGTTGGCTTTTCTGTTGGCTTCTCCCATTTAATTACTACTGATCCATGGCATACTGGATAGTTATAATAGAAGCTGAATATAGTTATATGATTTTTAGCTATTCAAGTTTTGTTCCAGTAAGCTCCTCTTATAAAAATGGGACATCATAAAAGATTTGTTATCAAAGAAAAAAATAGTAAGCCTTCATATGAACTTTATTCCTGTTATGCCCCTTACATATGTGCCTATCAACTTCAAGTGACTTACTAGACATATATGTAGCTGGCACAGTGTAGATTTTGTTCTTTTGACCAGAAAGATTAACCTAAATAATTATACAGCCCATAGACATGATTATCTGTACTGCAGCCCCTGAGTAATCTATTAAGAATGCCAATAGTGATCTCTGTGACTAATTATGAATTACTCTAGCGTGGCTATCAGTTCCCTGGAAAAATGTGGGTAAGTTATCAATCTGGCTGTGTCTGTGAGAACATTACTCAGTGAATTTCATTTGTCATGTGTACTCTGCTGAAAAAGAGTAATGGATGTACCAATCATGAGGCTCTGAGGTTTCCAAAGGAAGCAAGGAAGTCAAATTTAGTAAATATATAACCTTACTTTTTCATAGTTTCTAAGTTCACTTAAGGTGAAGGTGAAGGAATGTGTTCTCAAGCTCCAGTATGAGTTAATTAAGGTGCTTACCTGGCTCTCTTCCTCACGACTGAGAGTTTGTATTTACTTACAAATTTTTGTCATGGTTTCATAACAATACTTTTAAGAAAAGAGTGCCGCAGTTTAAACTGATAGCAATAGGGTTCATATGTCTGAATAGGTTGAGAATCATTTTTCTATTGCAGCACTCTCCAGTAGAACTTTCTATGATGATAGAAGTGTTCTATATCCATATTGTACATAGTAGGGTAGGCACTGGTCACTTGTGGCTGTTAAGCACTTGAAGTATGATTAGTGTGGTCGAGGAACTGAATTTTTTATTTTAATAGCCCCATGTGGTGGTGGTTATTATATTGGACGGTGTGGATGTTGTCTGGGTGTTATAGTAGACAAATGGGGGAGAGAGGATAGGACTTGACAGCCAAGCTGCTAGGTTTGAATGCCTTAGGGATTTTGAAGAAACAAAGATGGCCCTATCTTAAATCAGAGGATACTTTTTTTTTTTCCTCAAGTTTTAATACTTCTGTAAAAACTTTTAGTGAAGAGCAGCAGTCACAGAGACGGCCTCAGGTTTTCATTATTGTGCAGTTCTAGAAATATTTTAACGTAGATCTCAAATTTCTATGGTAGTAATGCTTTAATTGGAAATAAGTTCCTGAAAAAAGACCCAGCAGCTAAAAGAACATCAATATATGTGACTGGCACTGTGTCACAAGAAATACAACTGTTGATAATTTGAAAGAGTAACACGTGTCTGGGTCTCCTAAAAAATAGATCTAAGTATGGAGTGCCTCAGTGGCTCAGTCGGTTAAGCGTTTCACTTCAGCTCAGGTCATGATCTCAGGGTCCTGAGATTGAGCAGAGTGTCAGGCTCCATGGTCAGAAATCAAGGTTGTTCCTCTTCCCTTCCCCTTACTCAGGCACATGCTCTCTCACGCTCTTTCTCTCTCCCTCTCTCAAATTAAATAAAATCTTAAAAAAAAAAAAATAGATCTAAGTGTAACTGTGTATAAGTTCTTCAGGGTACTAGAAGTTATATAATAGAGCACATAAAATTTGCTATTAAAATTCATATGTGGGGTGCCTGGGTGGCTCAGTTGCTTAAGCATCCGACTCTTGGTTTCCACTCAGGTCGTGATCTCAGGGTCCTGGGATTGAGCCCCACATCAGGCTGTACTCAACACAGAGTCCGCTTCCCCTCTCCCTCTGCCTCTCACCATGCACATGTTCTTTCTCTCCCTCTCTAAGTAAATCTTTTAAAAAATACATAAAATTAATATGTTAGGATCTGGAGTAATTTTTGAGAAATTATATTAGTAACCCAGGTCTTAACAAAAAATACAAAAACCACAAAAAAAGGGAGACAAAAATTTAAAGGACCCTTATTTATCTCTTTCTGATTTCCGTATTTAATCCCCCCTGCTGGGGATTATAACATTCAAAATGTAATTGATCATTCGGATCACTGGTTATGTGCCTGCTGTATGCTAGACACTTGTGGCTAGACTGATGTGGAGAGGGGGAGTAGTGAATGGGACATTTGTAATCCCAGACTGGGGTAGGGGAGTGGGCAGCATGCATACACAATCACAGTGAAGTCAGATAAGTGCTCATGGAGTGTGAAATAACTAACGGAGGATGGCCAACTTGGAGTTAGGAAATGCTTTCAGATGAATTGGCTGTTAATTTGATTTTTGAGGAGTGAGAATTTGTCTGCTTATTGTACAGTGGAAGGTAGATTAGCATGGGTGAGGAATTTCATGCTGGCTGTGTATTTATCGTGAGGGGAATGATTCCTTCTGAAGATACAAATACTATTAGAAAAGGTGAATGCTTAAGTCCAGGGTGCCGTTTACTTTGTGGTAGTGAATTCTAGTTGCTAGAATACTGCATTTTAGAAATTACCAGAAGTTCTTCAAAACTCTTAGAGCATTCAGTTTGTGTCGTGGATGGCTTGTTGCAAATATATGCATGACGGGGTGATAAGGATGGAAATGGAGAGGAAATTAAGTATTTTGATCAAGGATACTGCCAAGATTTGAGCTGGTGAAAGATGGGAACCATCTACATTTTCATTTATAACTGAAAAACTGATGACTTCAAAAGATTAAGAATTGTTGGGTTTTTGATAGATGATTTTAGTATGCTAAAAAAAATGTAACGCTAATTTTGCTCTACTGTAATTAGTCTCAAATCTTTTTGGTAAGGAGTTTTAAATCCTATTAACTGTAAATATCTATAACACTGACTAATAATAGGACACATTAGTCTGTAACTTTGATTTAGTTAATTATAGATTCCTTTTCTGAAGTAGGCAATATCTTTGAAATGTGAAATATTTTCCATTTCTGTTTTTTGAAGATGCAGAAGATAAATGTATAATAGAAGGCCACAACTGTACATTTATTCGTGACTTGAATAGAATTAAACCTTCAGGAAACACAGAAACACTAGGTAGGTGTTTTTTTTTTTCCCTTTGTTCATTTGTTTTTAATTGAAACAGGCCTTCCTCTTATTTTCCTTGTTTTATTTTCTTGCAGAATCACTACTGAAAGAATTTTTTGAATATTTTGGCAATTTCGCTTTCAATAAAAATTCCATAAATATTCGACAGGTAAATAATATTTGATGACGAAGTATCTAGTCTTCTGCTATATTAGTATTTAATTAGTTTTCAGAGCACTCTTAACATGTTAGTGTATTTCAACTCCACAGTAATAGATACTAATAAGGAAATTGATGCCTAGAGGAGCTGCATATCAGATCATTCATCTAGTTATTTGGAAGAGCAGAAGCCAACTCTTTCAGCATCTAATACAGCATCCTTCAAAATGTGGACTCTTCTGAAAATTTTTCTAGAAAACATAATTTTATATACAGTTCTTGTTAAACTGCTTTTGTGTTCATGGAAGAAGTAGGATACACAGCCCTATAGATTTTAGTAATTCTCTCAATTTGAGCTCTAAATTTGTTTAGGCAAATGAATTTATGATTTTGGTTCATATGAGTAGCTGGAATAATAGACATTTTTTAAAAAAAAAAGCAAATCCAGAGCAGAATTCTAGGCAAAATTTGTTACCAAGTGGGGGATACTTGAGATAGCTCTCTGTTTGGGTCTATTCTGCTTAGCATTTGGGTACTTGGTTACAACCATTGTAAGATTGGCTACATAAAACACGTAATCAGATACTCTTTTTTGTTGTTTTATTCAACTCTTCCTTTTTTCATCCTTGCCTCTTAATCCTGGTCATGGAGATTTTGTTTAACAACAACAACAACAAAGTGTGGGGAAGGGAGAAGGAGGGGACACAGAGCCCTGGGATGCAAGCTAATATGGCATTAGATTCCATATGAGAAGAAGGTCACTGATCACATGAAGTTCTTTATCCTTTCTGTCCTCTTAGCCTAGACGTCAGAGTTGCTGGACAGGCAGGACCCTTGCTGGGCAGGGCATGACAGAAGTTAGGGAATAAAGAGGTGCTGCTCATACTGGCGAATCTTGGACATTTGTTTTGTTAATATTTTAGTAAGACATGTGATATGGTCATATAAATCACAGCTTTAGCTTTTCTTTTTATTTCTATGAGACGTGGTCTTACCTGTCAGGGCCTTATGTAAGTTGGATCTTTAGGAATGTAATAGGAAACTTTCAGTGTTTTAAAATGAATAATGAATAATCCTTTGTTCCTTCTCTTCCTTTCTGACTTTATTCTTGGGAAACATTAATTACTGTATTTAATTTAAGGATTCTAATTTTGTGTGCTTCTATTATGTTTTTAGCAAGTCTCAAAAATAAGTGTGTCTTCATTTTATTTTCTGCTATTTTTCATTTTTTTCCCTTCCTTGCTTTATCCTCTTAGGTCAAAGTTGATACTTTAAAAATACTTCTATTGATTGACTTAGTCTAGATACCTCTCATCTGAGCATCATCATCCGTAGCTCATAAACCTAATTTATTTTTCTCTAAAGAATCACAGAACTACAATGGTAAAAAAATCAGCCAGAAGTACACACACACACACACACACACACATATAAGTACATAATATGCATACATACCCAATTCTCTTAGGAAAGCAGTTCTTTACTCTGTAAATGCTGGGATTTGCCCTGTTTTTGACATTTTGTTAAACTAAATCGTTCCTGTAGCTGAGCCTTTCATATATTTATACATTTTCTCTTCCTTACAATCATCTATAGGGAAGGGAACAGAACAAACCAGAGTCTTCTCCATTGCACATTCAGAATCCTTTTGAAACGTCTCTCAACATCAGCAAAAACGTAAATCAAAGCCAACTACAAAAATTTGTAGATCTGGCCCGAGAAAGTGCCTGGATTTTAAGTCAGGAAGATAAAGACCGCCCTTCCCCATCAAGTAATCAGCCCTGGGGGCTGGCAACGCTGCTGCAGCCTTCAGTGCTAAGCAGTGTGTCTCTTGCCAAGAAGAAAAGGAAGAAGCCTGCAAGTGAGCGAATTAAAAATTTGCTGGAATCCATAAAAAGTAGCAGTCCAGAAAATGACACACACACCAATGGGAAGAGAACAGTTAGTACTCAGGCTTAGTGGCTATTCCTTTGCTTGAAGAACTGGTTTTCCCTGAGAACATTGCTCTTTCGACCGCCTGGAAGAACTGGTCTGAAGCTCTCACAGGTACCCACTGGCATGGGGTGTCTGTTTTCATGATCTTCTCACTGGGCCTCTTTCTGGTCTGAAGTTCTGGGATGTGTTCGGTGTGATAAGCCTCAGATCCACTGCCACAAGGAATAGGTGACAGAGGACTGGAATGTACTTTAAATAAACTATACAAAGCAAGTGGTAAAAATCAGTTTTAGAGTCAAGCCATTATTGATATCTACATGAAGCCCTGGGTAGAAATCGTTTAAAGGAACTTCTGGGTATGTACACACGTAGTCAGCGAATACAATAAACCTTCAGAATTTGCTAGTACTCTTAGTATGTATTTTTTGTATTCTTCAAGCAAAGTACTCTTATTCACATATAAATTAAAACAGGTTTTCCTGTTTTATTTCATATATAAATTAAAACAGATTTGCAAAAACGTTAATGTTTTTATTTTTTTTTTTTTTTTTTTTTTTTTTTTTTATTTATTTATTTTGAGAGAGAGAGAATGAGAGAGAACACATGAGAGGGGATAGGGTCAGAGGGCAAAGCAGACTCCCTGCCGAGCAGGGAGCCCGATGCGGGACTCGATCCCGGGACTCCAGGATCATGACCTGAGCCGAAGGCAGTCGCTTAACCAACTGAGCCACCCAGGCGCCCCAACGTTAATGTTTTTAAAAGATAGGAAGGCAGACACTTCATTCACCGCATTCTAGTATTCTAAGCCAGATATATAAAAATATTGGTACATTGTATTCTAGAATGCTAGGTACTTTTTCTGCTTTCAAAAATAAAACCCTGCTTCTACTATATGATATTCCCAGTATTCTTTTTCTTATCTTTTGAAACCTCCTTTCTTCCTGTTCAAAATAGATACATATTGAAGTATAATTTCCATACATTCCCTGTGGAGTAACTTTTGTTTTAGAAGCCAAGAGAATAGTGCTTGAAAACAGGGGACTTGAGCCAGACTGGTTTCCTAGTAAATTACTCAGCCTCTCAGGGCCCCCGTTGTTTTCTCTGTAAAAGGGGGGCAATAATAGTGCCTACTTCACAGATTTTTTGAAGATTACATGGGGTACATCGGAAAGTGCTAGGTCAGGAGTCTGGCACGTTATACGTGTTACTTTTATTTTTTATTTTTTGTGGTATATAAGTTATTCTTGCTACTCAGAATTCAGATTTACAGTTTATAGTGGTTTTCAAAATAGCTTCCCCTTCTAAATTTTAGGTCAGAAACTAATGAGCTCTGCTTGGGATATTTTGGGGGACTCACTAATAGAATTGTTACGAAGCAGCAGAGTTCTATGCTCGTGTGGCCCTGCTGTTTTGATTTCACATAACCAACATACAAGTATCCGTATTCTTTCATACATATATGGCGTTCTTTTATACAAACAAGTAGCAGTGTTCTTCTAGACAGTTCTTTTATTATTTATTTTTTTTAAAAAAAGATTTTATTTATTTGACAGAGAGAGACACAGCGAGAGAGGGAACACAAGCAGGGGGAGTAGGAGAGGGAGAAGCAGGCTTCCCACAGAGCAGGGAGCCTGATGCGGGGCTCGATCCCAGGACCCTGGGATCATGACCTGAGCCGAAGGCAGATGCTCAATGACTGAGCCACCCAAGTGCCCCTAAATGAGGTGATTTTTTGTTCCAGATATTTGATTGGAGGGCTTCTTTTTTAGGTTGATGTTAAGTCAAAAATGATCATTTAGGCATATGAAATATGTGTTGGCATTTTCTTTCTTTTTTTTTTTTTTTTTTTTAATCTATAGAACAACTTGGACCCTGTAGGTTTGTGTTACTTTTCAGGCTGAGGTTTAATTATGTGATGGATTTTAATCTACAAAGATATTTTAATCTAAAATTTTTAGTTCTAGTCAAATGAACATAGACTACAAACAAATTTACTGTTTTCTCGTAACTTCTTTTTCACTTCCCAAATTTTTAAAATGTGGTTTTTATTACATATTAGAGATAATCTACACTTAACTTGTCATTGCCACTTCTTACTTAAAACTGATTTTAAGGTCAGGAAATAAGGTTGGGAAAAAGTTTTGTTCAAGGTGTTTCTTTTCTAGCTGTTTGTTAACTAAGCTTCCATTGAGTAGCCTTTATCTACAATGAGTTTTGCTCAGTATGTGAAAGAATTTGGATATAAGCCTACCCAGATCAGATCGATTTCACTTCTACATCGTTCCGGATTTTATGGCCCACCAGTATAATTCCTGGAGTTACTACCAATCCTTAGGAAATTAGAGAATTGGCGAGAGGCATTCTAGGAAAAAATCTATAATCTTATTTCATTCACAAATCTCTAGGGATCATAGAGAAGAGAAAATACAGTTGAAGTAGGACTTCCTGCTGTCATTTACTACGTGCCTCTTCCTTTTGCTCACGGGCTGTGCTCAGGTGAGAACAAAATTAGAATTGTTTCAAGTTACGTCATGTTCCTAGAAATTTCTTGGCCTTTAAAGTACAGCTCTATTCAGTTACTTACAGCTTGCTGGTACCACAGTAGGGAAAAGCTACATTTGCATGTGTCGTTTAAGCCAACACAGGGAACATCCGCAGCAAAGCCAGCAGGAAAAGCAACTAAGCAGTCACAGCTTGTCCACGTAGCAACTCTGCACTTGCCAGAGTTTGGCATTCGGTTGGTGAGTAGCTGTCCTCGGGTCTCCATTCAGTCCCTTCAGGAAATCTTGTAGGAGCGCAACATTCAAAACACCATGGAAATGAATAAACCATTTTTGCCTGAGATGATCGGAGAAAGCTTCATTGATGAATAGCATAGGTAGACCTTGAAAGGATAGGTAGACTGAGAGAGGGGCATAGGGCTTATTCTGGAAAAAAGAGGACAGCCTGAGGAAGAGTCAGTAAGAGGGAAGTGTATTTGGAGAACTGGCAGTTTGGGTGGGTTGGGATATAGTTTTTACCATGATACTCAAAAAGAGTTAAGGTTGAGTGAGATCATGAAGGACCGCCAATGGCAATTTAAGGAAGTTGAGTGTATTTTCAGTGGTAAGCTATTGAAGGTTTTTGTGTAAAAATAATAAAAACTAAGGCAGTGCTTTTAGACAGTCTGTTCATACCAAGTAGTTTTAGATCACTGCTCCTTTTTTGCAAATTTGAGTTCCATGGATCTCATCATTAAGGGTAGATAAAATTTGGCTGTTAAATTTTCCATAAAGGTCCAGAAGCTGACCCCCATATACCTCAGAGGAGTCTTTCTTCTTAATATTTAATAAGGAAGTAAGGTTTAAGTAGTTTTTAAAGTTATCATTCAGGAAATACCAGGTCATGACACACAATTTCATGTAAAGCCTTATTAATGAGAAATTCTTTGCAATATATACTTGGAATGAAAGCATAACCTAAAATCACTTTTCACCTCAGGATGAAGTTGGAAAATTTATTTTAAATACTTGAAAGGCTTATTTTGGTTTCATGCAGAGTTCAGTTACTTGTGGATATATATTCCAAAGAATATAAACATTACAATGTTCCTCTGGAATTCCCATGGAGCAACTCCCAGAATATGTCTATTTTAGATAGAATCTTTAATCTGTAATATGTATAATACAGGATATATAAAATCACCACAAATTATTTAAAAATACACTGTTATATGTTATCTGTGGTATGTGTATCCCACCCACCTTTAAGAACTCAGTGGAGTCAAAGCTAGATTAAAGGCATTATTCACTTTTTCTGTCTACTCTTAGATAAATGCACTTAAACTTATCTTCCCCCTTTGGTAAAGTTTCGAAGCTAAAGTTAACATGTAGTGCTAAAACATTTTAAAAGTGGGTATTGGAAAGATTCAACTTGATTAGTAAATGTTACACTTTGAAGCCAGTATAGCGTGGCAAAATACCTAATTTGGAATAGGCCAAGGCAAAATTAACAAAAAAATACAGGTTATAAATTGAAAACTTACTGTGATGGATGCTGTCAAATAAAATGGCTTCAAATTAACAAAAAGATTACAGATCAGGTCTGTATTATGTTCTGGGTTACCAGAATTCTTTAACTTATTAAATTGTTAGGTACAATGAAAGTCTTACATTTTTTAAGCTTTTCCTGTTACAAAGTTACTGGTATTTGGCTTAGATTAGTGCAGCTTAATGATTAGGATTTTAATTAATCTTTGCTGAGTTTACACATGGACTTGGAGCGTGGTGTAAAATAGCATTTGGCATGTTCTGTGTCCCAAAGTTTAACAGTAAAAGGTGGATTATGAAGCTGACTGATGTCATGAGATGGAATCTGAAAGTTAAAGACTCTTTTTTGTTTTTTGGTTTTTTTATTCCATCTAAAATGTGTATTGTAATTCTGTAAATACACATAACAATGTAAAACTCACACAAGCTTCACCTAAATTAGGAGAGGTAATCAAGACATGAACTAAGCTAATGGCAACAGAAATAGAAAAAGATTAAACCAAACAAAGGGGGGAAAACAGTCTAAAAGGATGCCAGTGTTTGAGCCAAGCTTCAACTTGCTATTCTTCGTTAACAATTAATTTTGGTGATTTAGAAGGGCTGTTTGTTAATGATTTATGTGATAATGTTCCTTCACATCCCCTTCTTTCCCATTCTCTAATAGACCCAACAGTAAATATCTTTGGAGTTTCCCTGCTTGATTGCTTGGCATTACTGATTATAAAATTCAGTTATCAATATTGACTGGATTCCTTTAACTTTATGTAATTGAGTTTTTTAAAAAGAGAACCATAATACCTTTTGCATATTTTTATATTTTACTCATTCACCTTTTTTTTTTTTAAAAGATTATTTGAGAGAGAGAGCACACTAGTGGCCAGATGCGTGACTTGATCCTGGGACCCTGGGATCATGACCTGAGCCAAAGGCAGACGCTTAACCGGCTGAGCCACCCAGACACACCATCATTTACCCTTTTTTTTTTTTTAAAGAAGTAACTACACTTAGAATAAGGGTGAGCAGTAGCACTTCATTTATCTTTTGTTAACCAGTAAGATGGCTTCAAATAAACAGTTTTCAGATAACATTGATTTCTATAGCTTCATCATCACTTCTGGGCATGACTGTCAAATCGTTGTCTCAGCCCCACCTGCTAGTACTTGATCTTGATTGTGCACTGGACTTTGCCTTGTCGCTCCTCACCTCCAATTCAGCCTGCGTTAAGTTAAAATTATCATCTTCCTTAAAATTGACTAACCTCATAATTTGCCTATTTCTGTGGTTAGTGCTATTATTCTCTGCCACCACAGCTCAAATGCTGGGATCCTTTTAGAGTCTGTTTTTTCCCCTTTATTTGGTTAATCTTTTTCTCTTTCTGTTGCCATTAGCTTAGTTCATGTCTTGATTACCTCTCCTAATTTAATGCAATAGTCTATTAGCTTGTTTTTTAAACTAATGATTTCCTTCTTTAGCTACCCATTTAAACTGTTAATTTTCAAATGAGTAGGATTTAAGAGAGTACATGTTACGGTAAGTGAATATGAAATTATGTGTATGTGTTTGTTGTGGTTCTGAGGATACCTTGGAATTTATAAGATTTTTTTTTTTAAAGATTTTATTTATTTATTTGAGAGAGAGAGAATGAGAGAAAGAGAACACCTGAGAGGGGAGTAGGGTCAGAGGACGAAGCAGACTCCCTGCCGAGCAGGAAGCCTGATGCGGGACTCAATCCAGGGACTCCAGGATCATGACCTGAGCCGAAGGCAGTCGCTTAACCAACTGAGCCATCCAGGCGCCCAGGATACCTTGGAATTGTACAGAGCTTTAAGGTCATTCTGAATATCCATGAAAATTTTTGTACAGGTGTACAAAAAAGATACTGATTAAAGGTTTTAATTCGTTAGGATTTTTCTGTAACATCCAAAAGGTATTCTGTTTATAAGCTCCACTGATTTCTTAAAGTTTTCAGGCTTTTCTGATAATGATACTCAATCCCCAAATACTGGTTCAGTAGAGTCATTCATTCAGTAACCATGTTTACTATGTACCAGACACCATAAATCAAGACACATTGCTTACTAAGAGATATGAGAGGTTTGAATTACTGGAAAAAAATGGTTTTTGTTCTTGACTAGAAAGGCTTAGTATAAGGGTAGCAGTTTTACTCATATTTATCCTATGAGGATTTTTAAATGTGAAAATCATCAGAAGTATATCTCGAATAATCATACAAGAATAGCTAGGAGAAATTTTTTAATTTGGTAAATAACTATTACAATGTAAGACGTAAGTAAGTGAAACAGAATGCTACTGGTTTGCGATAGACAAGTCAATGAAATAGCCCAGAAACAGATTTAGGATGTATGTGGGAATTCAGTAACCTAAGCGCAGCATTTCAAATCAGTAGAAACATGGATTAGTCAGTAATTTGTGTTGGGACAGCTGATAGCTATTGGAAAAAAAAAATAATTTGGTCCCATTCTCACTCTTAGAAGTTCCAGATGAGTTAGACTTTAAATGTAGAGGCAGAAAAAGTGAAATGAGAAAGTACTAAAAGAAACCGTGGATGAACATTATAAATGTGAAGTAGGGAAGTATGTCTTTTTAAGTATGACATACACTGATAAAAGAATATATTGATAAATTTGACCACTTTAAAACAGAAAGCTATGCCACAAAACAACCATAAACAAAATGAAGAATTCTGGCAACTAATGGGAAAGGGCTCATTTTTCCAATACATAATAAGGTCTACAAATCTCTAAGTAATAGGCAAAAACAAAGACAAAGATCACAGAACCAACTAAAATGCACATGTAAATAGTAAAGATGATCAAGAGTACCAAAATAAGTCTATAAAACTTTATTATGGAAAATTTTGAACAAAAACTGAAAAGTACAATGAATTTGCATGAATCTATCACTTATTTCAACACTTATGGCAAATTGTGTTTAATTTATAACCCTGTTACTTGCCCTGTTTGTATTAAGCAAATTTCAATCATTCTATTTCATCTGTAAATATGTATCTCCAAAAGATACTTTTTCTGATATCATCACATCCAGTTAGTGTTCAAGTTGTCTGACAGATCTCACAGTTGTTTTTTTCCCAAGGACGATTGTTTGAGTCAGGATCCAATTACTGTCCACATACTGTGATTGGTTGGTCTGGTTCTGAGGTCTCTTTAACCTTTAGGTTTCTGTTTCATCTCTCTTCTTACTTGCAATTTATTGAAGATAATGGTTTGTCTTAAGAAGTTTCCCACATTATGGATTGTGTGGATATGTCAGCACATATAATTATGTGCTGTGGAGTTGTTCAGCATTAACTTAATGACCTAAAAATAATTTTTGTCAGTTTTAGAAAACTTTCAACCATATTTTATTCTGTATTTTCTATCATTTTCCCCATCTTCATTCTGGATATTTCTTTCTGAAACTGTGTTAAAGTTTACTATTTTTTTTCTTAAGCTATATCTAATTTTTTAAACCCATTCACTGAATTATCATCTTTAGTAGGTTTTTTTTTTTCCAGTTCTAGAATATCTACTTGGTACTTGGAAAATTTTTTTCTAATTTTCTGAGAAAATTCTCAGTCTTGTCTGATTTTCTTGTATTAAACAGTCACTTTAAAGTCTGTGTGTGATAATTGGATATCTGCTGCGCTGTGGTTCTGTTTTTCATGATGTTGATTTCTCTCCTAGTACACCTACTTGTTATTTTGTGCGTTGACATTGAATGTATGTGAGAGAGAGGAGAGATTATTTCCGGGAGATTGGTGTCTTCCTTCAGAATTGATTTAGTTTTGCTTTCAGAAGGCAGGTAGGGGTACTTAGGATCTTGAATCACCTTAAATCAAGAAAGGGCTTGAGATTTTGAAGTTGGATTCAGTTCCTGATTCTAGTTACTCTTTGCTCTCAGAGTGTGTCCCCATCCAAAGCCAGAAGCCTTTACCAGAGTCCTTTCTCCTTGATAAGCCCTGAAATTTTTGTCCCCTTTCCTGTGAGTCTTTTGAAAGCCCTGCTCAGCTTGCCTCGTCAGCAGATGTCCCTATGAGAATAGTAGCCCCAGATGCTGGGCTTACCTGTGTACGTTTACTTTTCCACTGTCCTGTAATTTTTCACTGGCTTGTTGGCATTTGGATGCTTTCAAATAATTGCCCTCAGTTTTACCCACCCTTTTTAGTGTTCAGAGTTGGTGTTTATTACCTAGTGTGCCATTACATTGAATTCTTTGTGATTCCAGCTTCTCATCCCCATATATATGTATATATATATGTGTGTGTGTGTGTATATATATATATATTTATTAAATATATATATATTTAACCTTATAGAAATGATATATACTCTTCATTTCATTTCATTTGCTTCCTTGTAAGGAGCTTCCAAATGCTGTCTCACTTACCAACATGTATTGATTTGGTCTTTGGGTAACAGTGTGAACACCTGTCTGCAGTGAATGCCTAAATTCACTAGTAAGGAAACAGGGCACTGCAAATATTCTTTTGTGCTGTGTTTCAGAAATTGCTTTTATTTCTGGACTGTGATTTCCTCATACAGGATTTTGTACATTCCAGTTCAAAGTTTAAATTTATGCCATGTGTGAATGCGTGCAAAATGCCCAAATAAGAATGGGGAAAATATCTTCTTTTTCCACCCATCTTGAGACACCTCAAACAACTATGAAATACAGTTTTTCTTCCAATTTTCCAAAATATTTCTCTGGGTTGAGACCAAGAATGAGGTATTTTTGGCCAAAATGCTTCTTAAAATTTTTATGATTTTATAAGAAGAAATTTTCTTTTGAACTTCAAGCATATGTTATTATCATGATATTTTATTCGTGAACACAAACATTTCAGTGCATTTTTACATCAGTGAAATAATTTAGGTGTTCTATATTATTATGAGTCAGTTATTTCTCTGATGTTTGGCCGTTTCATATTTGTTGTTTTTCAGCTATCTCATCAGCCTGGGTTTGTGGAGTAACAGAACTATTAAAAATAGCCATCATTATTTTGAGTTGGTTTTCAACTTGTGTTTATGATTTGCTGCGTATATTCTAACATTACTATATTACCAAAGACTTTCATACAGGTCTTTAAATATTTAATAAAACCATTTTGAAAACTGAAATTATTTGATGTTTTTATCTTGATTGCTCTGCACAAAGACCGTACTTCAAACTTCCCCTTGGTGCTTCAGGATGAAAGTCGGGTTAGCAATATTTGAATTTAAATGTGGTTTAAAATGTTTCTTAATTCTGAAGTCCTTTGTAGTTTTTATTTTCCAAGCAATATTAGCTGTATTTGATCTTCTAGACGAAGAAAGATTTGACTATGATTAAATATGTGCAGTGCCATCCTGGAGTAAATTTTATTCATAGATTAATAAAATCTGTCCAGCATGATTTAGGAGAAGATATTTTAGGCCATTAAGTTTGGTTACATAAGCTACAGTCTGTTTTAAATTCTGTGCAACTAAAATCTGTTTTGCTTTAAAAAAAAAAAAAAGTTCATTATGCTGGGTAATGTGGAGTATTTGTTTTCCAAAACCATCAAAAGCATGCTCAGTCACTCATTTAGGAAAATTTGGAAGTAGTAGTTTTAGCCTTTCAACTTAATGACAATTACTATCATTGTCTAATTTTCTTCTCTATACTTAAAAGCCTTAAGAACATGCTAATAATTGATTTGACTACATGCTTTTTTTAGTGCCCCTGTGGTTCAAATGCTGTTCTTTTCTCAGACAGGAAGTAAACTATAAAGTAAAGGAATCTAGCACCCTAGTCAGCATATATTTGGTAATCGGTAAATTACTTTCTCCCCCCAGCCCCCACCACACACACATTTTAGCCCTGGTTTTAAATGTGTTAAGATATAAAAACAATACCAAGAAGAATTTAAGAGCTCAGCTTCCATTTAAATCTTTAAACTTCTTTTTCTAAAAGAAAGATTCAAAATTAATACATGATGTTGTAGGCAGAATTCTGCTGTGGCTCCCAAGATTCCCACCCCCTGGAGAATACACCCTGTATCGCCCTGTGCCCTTGAGTGTGATCAGACCCATGAATAGGATGGACTAGTCACTCTCTTGGTTGGGTTGCATTAAATGCCAAAGGTGATGGTTGCATCATGCCTGTGATTATGTTATATGATCTAAGATCCTTTAGCTGACTGGAGAGAGGTTCCTGCTGGCTTTGAAGAAGTAAGCTGCTATGTTCTGGAGGGCCACATGGCTGGGGCCTAAAAATGACTTCTGAGAGCTGAAAGCTATCCCTGCCAACAGCCAGCAAGAAATCAGGAACCTCAGTTCCAGACAAGAAGAGACTGTGAGATAATGAATGAATAAACTTTTAAGAGGATCCCCAAGCCTCAGGTGAGACCACATCCTGGACAACATCTTGACTTTATTGAGCCTTCTGAGACCCTGAGCAGAAGACCGGTTAAATCAGTCTCTGACTGCTGAGCCACAGAAACTGTGAGAAAATAAATACATTGTTTTAAACTGCTAAATTGGTGGTCATTTGTTATACAGTAACAGAAAATTAATATATTTGGAAAAATCTCTCTCTGTCTTTTGTGTGTGTGTGGGTGTGTGTGTGTGTGAAAGTTTAATCATTATCTTACATTGTAAGTACCTGTGTTCAGGACCAGCAGTGAAAGGATGAAGACTGGGTGGACTCACCAGTAAACAAAGGTTATTAGATGTGGTAGGCCAAATAATGGCCCCGTGTCTACATTCTAATCTCCAGAAACTGATTATGTTCCTTTACATGGTAAAGGGACTTTGCTGATGTGGTTAAATTAAAGGTCTTGAAATGGGAAGATTACTCTGGATTATCTGGTTGGGCCTAATATAATCACAAGGTTGGTCCAATATAATCACTTACTAAAGGGAGACAGAAGGGCCAGATGGAGGGAAGAAGATGTGATGATGCAATGAGAGGTATTTAAAGATGATACACTGCTGGTTTTGAGGATGGTGGAAGGGGGGGGCCATGAGCCAAGGTGTGTAGGTAGCCTCTAGAAGCTGGAAAAGACAAGGAAACATTTTCTTCTAGATCTCCACAAGGAATGCTGCCCTGCTGCCACCCTTGTTTTAGACTTCTGACCTCCACAATTGTGCGGTTTTAAGCCAGTAAGTTTGCAGTAATTTGTTCGGCAATAGGAAAATAATACACAAGGTATCTGAGAAACACTTCTTAGTGGGAGAAACCAAACAGTGATTTATAGAACATACCCCTATCCAGGAGGAAGAACACCTCAAAGAAACTTTCCCTAACAGGCCTGTAGAAAGAAGGGTATGTATGCATCCATGAAAGAACAAAATGATACATATACATATACATATAAACACTCAAAAAAAAGTCTTAAAAATTGAAATATAATAGAATTTTAAAACTCAATATAAGGGTTGGCACGTAGAGTTAAGGAAATTGCTCAGAAAGATTAAAAAAATAGAAAAACAAGAAAGAAAAGGTAAGAAAATAAAAGGAGCAAAAGCTGTAGGTCCAAAACCTGAAGAGTAGAACGTCCATTGAGAGAAAGGGAAAAAAAAGGGGGGAAAAATCATTAGGAAAATTTGCCAAAGTTGAAGGACATGAGTTTTCAGGTTGAAGGTGTTTACAAAATGGATAAACCCATCTCATCCTAAAGCACATTATCATAAACTTTGATGGAAGCAATTAGAAAATCCAACAGGCCTCCTGAGAGATGGAGGGAGTGAAGAAAAGGAAAGATCAGTACAAAAAACAATGTATACCTACAAAGGAATATTATCAGGAATAAGAATAGCTTTGATCTTTTTAACAGCAAAAAGGGAAACAAGGTAATAGCCAATGCCTTCCAAGTTCTGATGGAAAAGGAATTCTGACCCGAAATTCTGTGCCTACCCAAGCTGTCACATACATACTGTTGAGGTAATTTTATGGAAGTGTCCTTTCTCACAGTACTCCTGAAGGATGTCTTCCATAACATGAGGGAGCAAACCAAGAAAGAGGAAGACAGGATTCAGAAAAAGAACAAAAACAGGAGAAAATTGAAGAGAATACCTAGAATGATTGTTGGGGGACATCCAAGAAATGCCCCAAAGCACAATCCTTAGAAACTCTTTTCTGTCAACAAGTATTCAAGGTGAAATTTTCAATCTTTTTTTTTTTTTATTTGAGGAACAATTTCCATATAAAACACTGCACACATCTTAAGTGTAAAGTTTCATAAGTTTTGATATAGACATGTACCCATCACCAAAATCAAGATACTGGATATATTTATCATTTCCAAAAGTTCCATGTTGCATCCTTGCAATCCCTTCCTCCTGTGTCTCCCCCCCCCACCCAACCAGCACCTTTGTTCCATTCCCGACCTGGTCTCCAGGCAACCATTTCCTGCTTTCTATCACTGTAGATATTTGCAAGTAGAAGTTATATAAATGGGAAATTACAGTATGTACTCATCATCTTTTAATCTGCACATTTTTTTTGAGATTCATCCATATTTTTACATTTATTACCTGTTCAGTTTTTTAATTTATTTTTTTCATAAACTTTTTTTTATTATGTTAGTCACCATACAATACATCATTAGTTTTTCATGTGGTGATCCATGATTCATTGTTTTCATATAACACCCCAGTGCTCCATGCAGTACATACCCTCTTTGATACCCATCACCGGGCTCACCCATCTCCCCAACTCCCTCCCCTCTAAAACCCTCCGATTGTTTCCCAGAATCCATAGTCTCTCATGGTTCCTCTCCCCCTCTGATATCCCCCCCCTTCATTTTTCCCTTCCTTCTCCTAATGTCCTCCATGCTATTCCTTATGTTCCACATATGAGTGAAACCATATGATAATTGACTTTCTCTGCTTGACTTATTTCACTTAGCATAATCTCCTCCAGTCCCATCCATGTTGATACAGATGGTAGGTATTCATCCTTTCTGATGGCTGAGTAATATTCCATTGTATATCTGGACCACATCTTCTTTATCCATTCATCTATTGAAGGGCATCTCAGCTCTTTCCACAGTTTGGCTATTGTAGACATTGCTGCTGTGAACGTTGGGATGCACATGGCCCTTCTTTTCACTACATCTGTATCTTTGGGGTAAATACCCAGTAGTGCAATTGCTGGGTCATAGGGTAGCTCTATTTTTAACTTTCTGAGGAACCTCCACACTGTTCTCCAAAGTGGCTGTACCAGCTTGCATTCCCAACAGTGTAAGAGGGTTCCCCCCTTTTTTAAATTACTGAATAGTATTCCATGTTATGAACTATTTGGGTCATTTCCAGTTTGGGACTATTATAAATAAAGCTGCTATGAACATTCCATGTACAAATCTTTATTTGAATGTATGCTTTCTTTTCTCTTGGGCAAATACCTAAGAGTAGAGTTGCTGGGTCATATGGTCAATGTCTATTTGGCTTAGTAAAAAACTGACAAATTATTTTCCAAATCAGTTGTCTATTCCTTTCTCATATATGTGTTGGCTCCACTTCTTCCTCATCCACACCAACATTTAATATAGTCAGGCTTTCTAAGGTTAGCCACTCTAATGGTGTATTGGTCATCTGGTACTGGTAGGATGGACCCCCAGCTAAAGTTTGGTTTGGATTTCACAATTGATGGTGTCACACACAGACAGAACAAGGAGGTAGGAAAAGGATTATCACATAGTAAGACTTTCTGAGGAGACCAGGGCAGGCTTCCTAAGCTGCCTTAAAATTAGCTTGAGAGAGCAAGAAAAGGAGAGTGGCTTGGGGTTTAGTGCATGTTAAGGGGTGGGGTTGGGGTGAAGCTTTCTCTAGATGGGCTGTGGTTGTGTGGTGTAAACTTCCTGCTGGCACTAATTCTGGGAACACCTGTTTTGTTTGGGTTTTTGTCTTTAAATTCACTTTCCCAGTTGTAGGGAAGAGGAAAAGATGGGCTTGAAAGCTCTTAGCAATCAAACATCAAAATTGGAGTCAGGTATTGTATTACAAATGATCATGTAATGATATTTTTGTGCTAGTTTGTATTTTCCTAGTAACTAATGATGTTTAACATGAGCTTACATGCCATATTTATAGTTAAAAAAAATTGGTGAGGCATTTGAATCTAAAATACAATTAGATTTTATGCTTGAAGTTGCACCCCTGGTGAAGTTCCTTTAATACAACCTCTTTATTTTCTTCTTTTTAAACAGTTTTTTCTTTACAACTCGTTTTATTCCCCCCTTCAGCTTTATTGAGATATATTTGACAAATAGAAATTGTATATATTTAAGGTGTGCAATTTGATGTTTTGATAAGCATATACATTGCAAAATAATCACCACAATCAAGCTAATTAACATATCCATCCCCTCACATAGTTACTATTTCCTGCCTCCCTCCCTCCCTTCCTTCTTTTCTTCTTTCCTTCCTTCTGTCCTTTCTTCCTTTCCATTCTTCCTTCCTTTTTTGTGGTGAGGATATTTAAGATCTACTCTTTCAGCAGATTTCAAGTATACTGTTCAGTATTAATTATAGTCCCTTTGAAGATATATCTTCAAAACTTATTGGTCTTGCATAACCAAAACTTTGCACCCCTTGAACATCTCCCCATTTTCACCTCCCTCCAGCTCTTGAGAACCACCATTCTACTCTCTGCTTCTATGAGTTGGACTATATTAGATTTCACATATACATGAGATCATGCAGTATTTATCTTTCTGTCTGGCTTATTTCACTTAGCGTAGTGTCCTCCACATTTATCCATGCTATCACAAATAACAGGGTTTCCTTTTTTTAAGGTTGAATCATATTCCTGTGTGTCTGTATGTGTGTATGTGTGTAATTGTAACTTTCCTTATCCATTCATCCATGGATGAACATTTAGGTTGTTTCTGTATTGAGGCTATTGTGAATAGTGCTTCAATGAATGAGAGCACAGATATCTCTTTGAGATACTGATTTCATTTTCTTTGAATATATATCCAGAAGTGGGATTGCTGGATCATATGGTAATTCTGTTTAATTTTTTGAGGACTCTCCATACTGTTTTACATAAGGCTGTATGAGTTTATATTCCCATCAGTGTACAGGGGATCCTCTTTCTCTACATCTTCTCCAACACTTATTATGTTTTGTTTTTGTTAACAGCCATTCTAACAGGTGTGAGATATTTCACTGTGGTTTTGACTTGCATTTCTCTGATGATTAGTGATGTTGAGCACCTTTTGATATACCTATTGACTATTTGTATGTCTTCTTTTGAGAAATGCCTATTCAGGTCCTTTGCCCAATTTTAATTTTGCTATTGAATTATGAGTTCTTATAAAATTTTGACATTAACTCCTTATTGGATATATGGTTGGCATATACTGTCTCCCATTCCGTAGGTTGCCTTTCACTTTGTTGATTATTTCCTGTTCTGTATAGAAGATATTTAGTTTGATGTAATCCCACTTGTCTCTTTTTGCTTTTGTTTCCTTTGCTTTTGGTGTCATATCCAAAAAACCATTGCCAGACCAATGTCAGGAAGCTTTTTGCCTATGTTTTATTCTCGTTTTTTGGCTTCAGGTCTTACATTTAAATCTTTAATCCATTTTGATTTGATTTCTTGTGTATGGTGTGATATAAGGAACCACTTCCATCCTTCTGCATGTGGATATCCAGTTTTCCCAGCACTGTTTATTGAAGTAACTATTCTTTCCCCATTGTGTGTTTTTGGCACACTTACTGAAGATCAGTTGACCATATGTGTGGATTACAAATGATCATTAATGATATTTTGGTGCTAGTTTGTATTATACTTGTAACTAAGAATTGATTTCTGGGCTCTCTATTCTGTTCCATTGGTCTGTTTTCTTGTTTTCATGCCAGTGCAATACTGTCTTGGTCACTGTAGCTTTGTAATATATTTTGAAATCCGGAACTGTGTCCCCCCTCTTTGTTTTGTTGTTGTCGTTGCTGTTATTGTTTTGTTTTGTTTTCCTCCAAGATTGCTTTGGCTATCCAAGGTCTTTTGTGGTTTCATATGAATTTTAGGATTTTTTTTTTTTCTATTTCTGTAAAGAGTGGCATTGGCATTTTGGTAGGAATGCATTGAGTCTTTAGATCACTTTGAGTACTATGGACATTTTAATAATATTCTTTCAATCCAAGAACATAGGATGTCTTTCCATTTATCTGTGTCTTCTTTAATTTTCTTCATCAGTGTTTTTAATTTTCAGTGTACAAGTCTCTCACCTCTAAGTTTATTTCTAAGTATTTTATTCTTTTTGTTGCTATTGTAATGAGATTTTCTTAATTTTCTTTTCAGACAATTCATTGTTTGTATATAGAAATATGACTGATTTTGGTATGCTGATTTTGTAGTCCACACCTTTACTGAATTGCTTTATTCATTCTAACAGTTTTTGTTGTTATTTTTTTAAAAGATTTTATTTATTTTTAGAGGGAGAGAGAGCAAGCAAGAGTGGGGGGGAGGGGCAGAGGGAGAGAGAGAATCTCAGGCAGACTCCGCACTGAGTGCGGAGCCAAGGCAGGGCTCAATCTAACTCACCTGAGATCATGACCTGAGCTGAAACCTGGAGTCAGATGCTTAACTGACTGAGCCACTCAGGTGCTCCTGTTATTGTTATTGTTGTCTTTAGGGTTTCCTACATCTATGATTGTGTCATCTTCTTTTTAGATTCAGATAACTTTTCTTTCTTTTTCTTGTCTAATTGGTCTGGCTAGGACTTTCAGTGCTATGAAGTAGTAAGAGGAAGTATCTTTTCCTTGTACCAAGTCTTAGAGGAAGAGCTTTCAGTTTTTCCACACTGATTATATTCACTGTGGGATTTTCATATATGGCTTTATCGTGTTCAGGTAAATTCCTTATATACCTATTTTGTTGAGAGTTTTTATCATGAATAGATGTTGAATTTTGTCAAATACTTTGTCTATTGAGATGATCATATAGCCTTTTTCTTTCATTCTATTAATGTGGTATATCTCATTCATTGATTGCATACTTTGAACCAATCTTGAATCCCAGGCATAAATCCCATTTGGTCATCATATATGGTCCTTTTAATGTACTACTGAATTTCGTTTCCTAGTATTTTATTAAGGATTTTTGCATCTGTGTTCATCAGGGATATTGGCCTCTAGTTTTCTTGTGATTTTTTTGTTTGACTTTAGTGTCAGGTTGATGCTGGCCTTATAAAATGAGCTGGGTGTTCTCTCTTTCTATATTTTGGAAGAACTGAAGAAGGATTGGTATTAATTCTTCTTTGAATATCTGGTAGAATTCACAGGTGAAACCATCTGGTCCTAGGCTTTTTTTTTTCGGGGTGGTTATTTGATTACTGATTCAATTTCCTTATTTGTTATTGGTCTTCTCAGGCTTTCTTATTTCTTCTTGGTTCTTGGTTCATTTTTGATAGGTCGTATGTGTCTAGGAATATATCCATTTCTTCTAGAATATCTAATTGTTGGCATATAATTGTTTATAATAGTCTTTTATGATCGTTTTTTCCCGAGGCATCTATTATAATGTCTCCTCTTTCTTTTCTGATTTTATTTGCGTCTTCTCTCTTTTTTTACCTACATGGCTAAAAGATCATTGAGTTTATTTTTTCAAAAAACAGTCTTATTTCTGTTATTTTTTTCTATTGTTTTTCCATTCTCTTTTATTTCTGTTCTAATGTTTATGATTTCCTTCCTTCTTCTAATTTTGGGCTTAGTTGTTCTTTTTCCAGTTCCTTGAGGTGTAGGGTTAGATTATTTATTCAAGATATTTCTTTTTTAATGTAGGCATTTATTGTTATATAACTTCCTCTTAATACTGCATTTGAGGCACACCCCATATTTTGGTATGTTTGCTTTAATTTGCATCGATCTTGAGATATATTTAAAATGCCTTTTTGATTTCCTCTTTGACCTAATGGTTGTTTGACAGTATGTTGTTTAGTGTCCACACATTTTAAATTTTTCCTATTTTCTTAATTTCTAGTTTTATTAAATTGTGGTCAGAAAATATACTTGGAATGATGTTGATGTTCTTAAATTTGTTAAAACTTGTTTTGTGACCTAACGTGTGATCTGTCCTGGAGAATGTTCTTTGTGCACTTGAGAAGTCTGTGTGTTCTGCTGGTTTGGGGTAGAAGGTTCTATATATGTCTCTTAGGTCTATTTGGTCTATAATGTTATTCAAATAAACTGTTTAATAATTAATTTTCTGTAGGGATGTTCTCTTCATTATTGAAAGTAGGTGATTGTAGTTGCCTACTGTTACTGTGTGGCTGTTCTTTTCTCCCTTCGGATCTGTCAATATTGGCTTTATGTATTTAGGAGCTCTGGTGGTGTGTGTGTGTGTGTGTGTGTGTGTGTGTGTATTTGTTATATCTTCTTATTGAATTGACCCTTTTTGTCCCTAGAGACAGTTTTTGACTGTCTATTTTGTCTAATATAAATATAGTAACCCCTGCTTTCTTTTGGTTACCATTTGCATAGGATATGTTAAGCCACCTCTTTACTCTTAGCTTATATGTGTCCTTAAATCTGAAGTGAGTCTCTGATAGCATAGCACTGGATCTTTTTTTGTTTATTTGTTGGTTTGTTTTTTTGGGGGGTTTTTTTTGGTTTTTTTTTTAAAGATTTTATTTATTTATTTGAGAGAGAGAATGAGAGAGAGAGAGCACATGAAAGGGGGGAGGGTCAGAGGGAGAAGCAGACCCCCTGCTGAGCAAGGAGCCCGATATGGGACTCCATCCTGGGACTCCAGGATCATGACCTGAGCCGAAGGCAGTCGCTTAACCAACTGAGCCACCCAGGCGCCCGGTTTGTTTGTTTTTTATCCATTGTCTTCTGGTTGAGGAGTTTAATCTATTTACATTCAAAGGAATAATTTTGTTAGGTAGAAACTTACTATTGCCATTTTATTAATTGTTTTCTGTCTGTTTTAGAGAGGTTTTCTTCCTCTCTTCCTCTCTTCCTAGCTTCCTTTGTTGTTTGATGATATTTTTTGTGCGGTGATTTGCTTTGATTCTTTTCTCTGTATCTTTTGTGTATATATTATAGGTTTTTTTTCTTAGTGGTTACCTCAAGATTTGCATAAAAATTTTGTCATTATAACCATCTATTTTAATTTTTATACAAAAACACTACATTTTTTACTCTCCTCCCAACACATTTTGTGTTCTTCTATTCAGAGAGTCTTTCTTTTTATATTGTGTATTCATTAATATATTTTTATCCTTTAATTTTTATATTTGGGGTAAAAGTAATTTACATACTATCATTACAAAGTTATAGTATTCTGTATTTGTTCATATAATTACCTTACCCGTGAGATTTATGCTTTCATATGCTTTTGCATTGCTCTTTAGTGTGTTTTCACTTCAATTTGAAGACCTCTCTTAAGCATTTCTTGTAAGGCAGGTCTAATGGTGACAAACTTCCTCAGTTTTGTTGGTTTGGGCAAGACTTTATCTCTTCTTCATTTTTAAAAGATGGCTTTGCCAAGTACTCTGAATATATCTTCCTCCCCTCTCCTGGCCTGCAAAATTTCTGTTTAGAGACCTGCTGATTGTCTTATGGGGGCAGGGGTCCCTTATATGTGATGAGCCATTTCTTTTCTTGCTGCTTTTAACATTCTCTTTGTCTTTGACTTTTGACAATGTAATTACAATATGTTTCATTACAGACCTCTTTGTGTTCAACCTACTTGGCATCTTTTGGGCTTATTTAATCTGGATGTCTGCTTTCTTCCCCAGACTTGGGACATTTTTGGGGGGGGGTAATTATTTCTATAATAAACAGCTGCCCTTTTTCTCCCTTCTCATTGTGGGACTCCCATAATTTGTATATTGTTTTTCTTACTAATGTCTGATAAATCCTATAGGCTTTCTTCCCTCTTTTAATTTTTTTTTCTCCTCTGACTGGATAATTTCAAATATATCCTTGAGTTCACTGATTCTCTCTTCTGTTTGATTCACTGCTGTTGAAGAGCTCTATTGCATTTTTGTTTCATTCATCTCTAGAATTTTTGTTTAGTTCCTTTTTAGGACTTCTCTCTCTTTGCTGAACTTATTTTGTTCATGTATTGTTTTCCTGATTTCATTCAGTTGTCTTTCCATGTACCCTTGTAGCTCACTGAGCTTCTTTAAATCAATTATTTTGAGTTCTTAGTCAGGCAATCTATTTCTCTATGGTCAGTTACTGGAAATTTATTGTGTTCATTTGGTGACATCATGTTTCCTTTTAATGTTTTTTCAAGTTTCTGTAGCCTTGTGTTGGTGTCTCTACTTTTGAAGTAACAGTCACCTCTTTCAGACTTTGTGGACTGGCTTTGGTAAGGAAAAGACCCCCTGCAAGTGACCATGAGGGCCTTGGCTAGGTGGTGTGCATGACAGTGGGTCAGTACTGGGTCCCGTACTAGGTCTGAAGACACTGCTTCCAGGAGTGCATGAGGGCACCAGTTCTGGAGGTGGGGGGTGAGGGAGAAGTTGTCTGTTTCAGGGGTAAGTGCAGTATTTCCAGGTCCATAGTGTGTGTATGAAGCACCAGAGCTGAGGAATGGGGTATGATATCTCTGACCCTGGGGATGCATAGCAGTCCCTGGGTTCAGGAGTGCAGTAGTGGTTCTGGCTCTGGGTAGCTCTGTCAGCTGGGGTCAGCATCAGTAAAGACTGAGGAATTATTTGACAATGAAGATTTCAGATGGGTATAGCAACATCAAGAGCTGCCAGGGTCCTCAGTGGCTAAGGCTGCTCCAGTTCTCCTGTTCTCCCTTTCCCCTGCAGAGGAAAGTCATGGCTGAGGCAATCTCTTGGTGCCAAGTTGTACTGGCTTGGCGGATGAAGTGGCCGGGTAAAATGCTTCCTAAACTTCACTATGCAGCCAACCTGTGTTTTTGTGTTTCACTGGGTTACTGCAGCTTCTTAATTGTACTCAGATCCCTCCCAGATCTTCATTAATCTGTGAGTAGTTGTTAAATGATTGTTTTTGTGAGAAGTTTGGGTTGGGCCTCCTAGTCCACCATGTTGCTGATATCCTAGTTCTATCTTCTTTATTCTTATTATTATGTAAAATATACTTAGTTTATCTTTATATATGTTTTATATTTATATATATATTCTTTATTAAAATGTTTGGCCAAATATTTTACAATTAAAAAATTAAGTTCTTTACGTTTTAAAAAATTGGGGTATAATTGACCTATAACATGTGAGTTTCAAGTGTACCACATAATGATTTGATATTTGTGTATATTGCAAAATGACTGCTACAATAAGTCTAGTCAACATCTGTCACCAAACATACTTACAATTTTTTTTCTGTGATGAGAACTTTTAAGATATACTCTTAGCAACCTTCAACCTTTTGTTTTCTTATTATTGAGTTTTAAGTATTTTATTTTGGGGTTCTTGATAGTCCTTTATCAGATACATGAGCTTCTGATATTTTCTCCCATTCTGTACCTTATGTTTGCATTATTTTAACAGTATCTTTTTAAATGTTACATTAGTTTCAGGTGTACAACAGTGACTTGACAACTCTATATGTTGTGCTATGTTCACCACAAATGTAGTTACCATCTG
Source organism: Neomonachus schauinslandi (assembly GCF_002201575.2). Classification (NCBI taxonomy): domain Eukaryota; kingdom Metazoa; phylum Chordata; class Mammalia; order Carnivora; family Phocidae; genus Neomonachus; species Neomonachus schauinslandi. Next base: position 110,783,180 of record NC_058407.1, on the reverse strand, counting down.
TCCTGTCACCCTACAGTGTTATTACATTACCACTGACTATATTCCCTATGCTGTACATTTTATCTCCATGAGGTATTTCCCATTCCCATTCACCCAATTTGCCCATCTCTCACTGCCCTCCTCCCTGGCAACCACCAATTTGTTCTCTGTATTTATGGATCTGTTTCTGTTTTGTTTGTTTTGTTTTTTAGATTCTACATATAAGTGAAATCATATGGCATTTGTCTTTCTCTGTCTCACTTATTTCACTTAGTATAATACCCTCTAGGTCCATCCATGTTCTTGCAAATGGCAAGGCCCCATTCTTTCTTTTTTTTTTAATTGGGTTTGTTTTCATTGGAAAGCTTGTTATAATATCCAAAATGTCTTCTGATTCATTAATCAAATAAAGTAATTGTATTCCATAATCAGTTTGGTCTTAGTTTTTATAATACAGTAGTTGAGTTGTTAAGAATGTTCACTCGATGATGACTGAAAATAGAAATAGATTCATAGCTAATTAATGTAGATGAGATCTTAAGGTCTTCTAGTGCAGTACCTTCACCATAGATAAGGAAAGAGGTAAACCTCAAATAAGTTTAAAATAATAATGAAACTAAGGCAGAACCATTCGGATTAAAATGTTTATTTCACTCACTAAAAACTTACTGACAAACTACTGTATGAAAACTTATAGCTTACATCTGAATTCCCCAAAACATTTTTTTAAATTTTATTATGTTAATCACCATACATTACATCATTAGTTTTTAATGTAGTGTTCCATGATTCATTGTTTGCATATAACACCCAGTCCTCCATTCAATACGTGCCCTCTTTAATACCCATCACCAGGCTAACCCATCCCCCCGCCCCCCTCCCCTCTAGAACCCTCAGTTTGTTTCTCAGAGTCCATAGTCTCTCATGGTTCATCTCCCCCTCCGATTTCCCCCCCTTCCTTTTTCCCTCCCCCTATTTTTTTTTTTTTTTTAACATATAATGTGTTATTTGTTTCAGAGGTACAGGTCTGTGATTCATCAGTCTTATACAATTCACAGCGCTCACCATAGCACATACCCTCCCCAATATCTATCACCCAGCCACCCCATCCCTCCCACCCCCCACTCCAGCAACCCTCAGTTTGTTTCCTGAGATTAAGAATCCCATTCTTTTTTATGGCTAATATCCATTGTGTGTGTTTGTGTGTGTGTGTGTGTGTACACACACACATACCACATCTTTTCAATCCATTCGTCTATTGATGGACACTGGGGTTGCTTCCATATCTTGGCTATTGTCAGTAATGGAGTGCATATATCTTTTTGAGTTAGTGGTTTTGTTTTCTTTGGGTAAATATCCAGTAGAGGAATCACTGGATCATACGATATTTCTAATTTTTGAGGAAACTGCATACTATTTTCTTTAGTGGTTGAACAAGTTTATAGTCCTACTAACAGTGCACAAGAGTTTTCTTTTCTCCACATCTTTACCAACACTTGTTATCTCATGTCTTCTTGATGATAGCTATATTTAGAGGTGTGAGGTGAGCTTATTGTGGTTTTGATTTGCATTTCCCTAATGATTAGTGATGTTGAGCATTTTTCAGGTATAAGTTGGCCATTTGGATGTCTTCTTTGGAAAAATGTCTATTTAGTTCCTTCACCCACTTTTTAAATTGGATATTTTATATTTTTGTTATTGAAATATAAGATTTCTTTATGAATTTTGGATATTAACCCTTTATCTGATATATGGTTTGCAAATATTTTCTTCTGTTTTGTAGGTTACCTTTTCATTTTATCAATTGTCTCTCTTGCAGTGCAGAAACTTTTAAATTTGATGCAATCCCACTTCATTAATGTTTTTTTGTCCCTGTTGCCTGTGTTCTTCATTTCTTATCCAAAAAATCATTGCCAAGACCAGTGTCAAGGATCTTCTTCCTCATGTTTTCTTCTAGGGGTTTAGTTTCAAGTCTTATGTTTAAGTTTTTGATTCATTTTGAGTTAATTTTTGTGAGTGGTGATGGTGGGAGTCTAATTTCATTTTTCTGTATGTGGCTTTCCAGGTTTCCCAGCACCATTTGTTGAAGAGGCTATCCTTTCTTCATTAGTGTACTTGATTCCCTTATCAATATTAGTTGACTGTCTATGTAGGGGTTTAATTCTGGGCTATTTGCTTCCACTGGTCTGTCTGTTTTTATGCTAGAACCATAATATTTTAATTATTATAGCTTTGTAGTAACAGTTTGAAAGCAGGAAGTGTGATGTTTCCGGGTGTTTTCTTCTTCTTCTTTTCTTCTTCTTCTTCTTCTTCTTCTTCTTCTTCTTCTTCTTCTTCTTCTTCTTCTTTCTTCTTCTTTCTTCTTCCTTCTTCTTCCTTCTTCTTCCTTCTTCTTCCTTCTTCTCTTCCTTTCTTCTTCTTTCTTCTTCTTCTTCTTCTGTTTTTGCTCTTTGGGGTCTTTTCTGGTTCCATATGAATTTTAGGATTTTTTTTCTCTGTGAACATTGCCATTGGGGTTTTTATAGGGATTGTACTGAATCTGTAGTTGGCTCTGGCTGGCATGGACATTTTAACAATATTAATTTTTCCAGTCCATAAACACATGATGTCCTTGTATTTGTTTTGTCTTCTTCAGTTTCTTTCAGTAGAGTGTTACTGTTTTCATTCTACAGGTACTTCACTCCCCTGGTTAAATTTACTAGGTATTTTATTGTTTTGATTCTTTTGTTCATAGAATATCTTTTTCTATTTTTTCACTTTGAGTCTAAATGCATCCTTAATTCTGAAGTGGGTCTCTTATAGTTAGTAGATTATAGTTGGGTCTTGCTTTCTTTAAATACATCCAGTCACTTTGTGTCTTTTGATTAGTGAATTCAATCCATCTACATTTAGAATAATTACTGATATATAAGCACTTATTAATGCCATTTTATTAACTACTTTCTGAGTGTTTTATATTTCCATTGTTTCTTTTTCTTTGTTTCTGCCCACTTTTGTCAATTGGTTTTCATGGTGGTATACTGTTTCCCCTTTCTTTGTCTTTTGTGAATCTACTCTAAGTTTTTGTTTTGTGGTTACTATGGAATTTACATAAAACATCTTATAGATAAGACTGATAACATTTTAGACTGATAACAACTTATCTTCAATCACCTATAAAGGCTTCAGCCTTTTACTCTTGGTGTTTGTATTAATGATGTCACAATTTCCCTCTTCTTATGTTGTGTTTTGTTAATAATTTATAGTAGCTATAGTTAACTTTACTACTATTTTCTTTTAATATTTGAACTATAGTTGAGTGGTTAATACACTATCCTAATAAAGAAGCAGCTCCTCATTCCATTGATCTGCTATACTGTTTTTTAGTTTTTATTTCATTTATTTCTGCTCTAATCTTTATTATTTTCTTCTATTGGTTTTGGGTTTTGTTTGTTCCTCTTTTCCTCACTCCCTTAGGTGTAAGTTTAGGTTGTTTATTTGAGATTTTTCTTGCTTCTTGAGGTAGGCCTGTATTGCCATAAAATTCCCTCTTAGAACAGCTTTTGTTGCATCCCAAAGATTTGGGACTGTTGTGTTTTCCTTTTTCATTTTCTCCATGTGTTTTTGGATTTCCTCTTTGATTATTGGTTGATTCATTCATTGTTTAGTAGCATGTTATTTAACCTTCATATATTTATATTGTTTCCAGATTTCTTCTTGTGGTTGATTTCTAGCTTCATAGGGTTGTGGTCAGAAAAGATGCATGGTATAACTAAGATCTTTTTGAATTTGTTAAGACTTGTTTTGTGGCCTATTATGTGATCCATTCTGGAGAATGTTCCATGTGTCCTTGAAAAGAGTTTGTATACTGCTGTTTTAGGATGGAATGTTCTGAATATGTCTGTTAAATCCGTCTGGTATAATGTGTTATTCAAAGCCACTGTTTCCTTGTTGATTTTCTGTTTGGATGATCTATTTATTGATGTAAGTAGGGTGTTACAGTTCCCTACTATTATTATATTACTATTGATTACTTCCTTTATGTTTGTTATTAGCTGCTTTATGTATTTGGGTGCTCCCATGTTGGGTGAATAAATATTTACAATTGTTATATCGTCTTGTTGGATTGTTTCCTTTATGATCTATACTGTCCTTCTTTGTCTCTTGTTACTGTCTTTGTTTAAAGTCTGTTTTGTCTGCTATAAGTATTGCTATCCTGGCTTTCTTTTCACTTCCACTTGTGTGGTAAGTGCTTTTTTACCCCTTCACTTTCAATATGCATGTGTCTTTAGTTTCTGAAATGAGTCTCTTGTAGGCAGCATATAGATGGGTCTTGCTTTTGTATCCATTCAGTCACCTTATATCTTGTGATGGGAGCATTTAGTCCGTTTATGTTCAAAATAATTATTGATAGGTATGTACTTATTGCCATTTTGTTGCTTGTTTTATGGTTGTTTTTGTATTTTTCTCTGTTCCTTTATTCTCTTGCTTTCTTCTGTCACAGTTTGCTGGCTTTCTTTAGTGATATACTTGGATTCCTTTCTCTTTATTTTTTGCATATCTATTGCCAGTTTTTGATTTGTGGTTATCATTAGGTTTATATATAACATCTTATGCGTATAACAGTCTAAATTAAGTTGATGGTTGCTTAAGTTCAAACCCATTCTTTACTCCTCTCCCCCAATATTTTAGGTATATGGTGTCATAGTTTACATTCTTTTATTTTGTGAATCCCTTGACTGATTTTTATAGATATACTTACTTTTTTTTTTTTTACTGCCTTTTACTGCTTTTGTGCTTTCTACTTTTCTTACTCCTACTTATGGTCTTTCCTTTTCACTCAAAGAGTTCCCTTCAACATTTCTTATAGGGCTGGTTTAGTGGTGATGAACTCCTTTAACTTTTGTTTGTCTAGGAAACTCTTTATCTCTCCTTCTATTCTGAATGCTAGCTTTACTGGTTAGAGTATTCTTGGCTTCAGGTTTTTCCCTTTCAGCATTTTGAATGTGTCATGGCACTCTCTCTTGCCTGCAAAGTTTCGGCTGAAAAATCAGCTGATAGGATTATGGGGTTTCCCTTGTATGTAACTATTTTCTTTTCTCTTGCTGCTTTTAAAATTCTCTATCATTACTTTCTGCCATTTTAATTACTATGTTTCTTGGTGTGGATTTTGTTTGGGGCTCTCTGTGCCTCCTATATCTGGATTTCTGTTTTCTTCCCTGGTTTAGGGAAATTTTCAGTTATCATTTCTTCAAATAAATTGCCCCCTTTTCTGTCTTTTCTCCTTCTGGGCCCCTGTAATGTGAATGTTATTATGCTTGATGGTGTCACAGAGTTCCCTTAGTCTGTTTTCATTTTTTATTATTACCTTTTCTCTCTCTTGCTCAACTTGATTGCTTTCCATTACTCTGTCCTCCAGGTTCACTGATTGGTTCTTCTGCTTTCTCTAGTCTACTATTTATTCCATCTAGTGTATTTTTAATTTCAGTTATTGAGTTCTTCATCTTTGATTTTTTTAAATGTTTTCTATGTCTTTGTTGAGGGTCTCACTGAGGTCTTCACTCTTTTCTCAAGTCCAGTAAGTATCTTTATGACCATTATTTTAAATTCCCTATCAAGCATATTATTATCTCCATTTCATTTAGCATTCTTGCCGTGATTTTGTTCTGTTCTTTCATTTGGGACATATTCCTTTGTATCCTCATTCTGTCTAAATGTCTGTGTCTGTTTCTGTGTGTTAGGAAAGTCAGCAATGTTCCTGCTCTTGAAAGTAGTGGCTCTATGAAGAGTTCCTGTAGTGCCCTACAGTGGAATGTCCCCTTCACCAGAACTTGGTGCTTCAGGGGTGTCTCCTATGTGTATAGCCACCCAGTGTGTGGCTGAACTGCATTTGCCTTCAGTTCAGTCATCTGCAATGGCTCTCTTTGCCTGTTGTGGGCAGTGTTTGGTCCCTATGTCATTAGTGGGTCAGTCTGGGCCACCTTGGGCTTGAGTTGTGTCAGACTAGGCGTTTGCCAATGTTGCAGTAGCACCGAACTGCAAGGTGCTTTCCCTGTATTGTACCTTGAGAAGCATTTGTTGTTGGGCAGGTCCTGCAGTCAGAGCAGATGTCTGCCCCCAACCCACTGCTGGGGCCAAAGTTGGATTGCTGTGTGGTTATCTTTCCCCCTCCCAGGGCAGGAGTCACTTTGGAGTGGTGCTGACCCCTGTCAGAGCTGTTTGCACACTGCCGGGCTTGTGGCACTGCTTTGGATGGGCTCTAGCCAAAGGCATATTGGAGGGGGGGCAAGTCTGCTGCATCTTAGTGGGGGGCTGTTTGTTGTGCTATCTCTTCAAGGGCAGGGACTCTGACTTCCCAGCTCTCTCAGAGCTGAACCCACTGATTTTTAAGGTTCCAGGTGTTAAGCCCCACTGATTATTAGACCCCTGTGGTTTTCAAAGGCGAATATTATGGGGATTCATCTTCTCCGTGTGGGCCCCCTGTGGAGTTGCTCTTCTCCCCTCTCTGAGCCTGCAGCATCCCTCCCTCCTGCAGACAGTCCCATGGGACTGTTTAGCTCCCCACCACATCTCCACCCTTCCTACCCTCTAAGATGTGGCCTATTCTCTACATTTAGCTGTGGAGAATCTGTTCTGCCAGTCTTTAGGTTGTTTTCTGGGTTATTTACACTGATGTGGGTGTTATATAGTCGTATTTGTGGGAGGAGGTGAGCTTAGAATCCTCCTACTCTGCCATCTTTCCCGGAAGTCCCCTCAGCTGTTATTTCTTTAAATAGACTCTCTGCCCACTTCCCCTCTCTTCTCCTTCTGGAACCCAAATTATTATTATTTTGTCTTTCTGATGGAATTCCATAGCTCTTGTAGGCTTTCTTTACTCTTTTAAAATCTTAGTTCCCTTTTTTCTTCTATTTGTGTTATTTCAAAATTCCTATTCTCCAAGTCATTTATTTTTTCTTCCTCCTGGTCTGCCCTGCTACAGGCACTTTGTATTACATTTGTCATCTCATTCATAGAATTCTTCCGCTCCAGAATTGCTGTGTGGTTCTTTCAAATAATTTTAATATCTTTGTTTAAGAACTCATTTGTTAATATACATTATTCCTGATTTCATTGAATTGTTTTTTGGAGTTTTCTTGTAGCTTGTTGAGTTTCTTCATAACAGCCTTTAAAAAGAATTAAGGTTATTTAATTTTCTTTGTTAAATTTATTTTTCTTTTTTTAATCTTAAGTCCAGTATAGCTAGCATACAGTGTTATATTAGTTTCAGGTGTACAATATAAGGATTCAACACTTTTATACATCACTCAGTGCTCATCACCTATTTCACCCATCTCCCCCTACCTAACTCCCCTTAATATTTTCTAATAGCCACATTAAAAAGATAAGAGGAAAAAAGTGAAATTAATTTTAATAATATATTCATATACATATTTTAAAGATAATTCAGTTTTTATTTCATTTTTACATAGTTATGCACCACATACATTGTAGGTGCTGGGTGATATAAGGGTGACAAAAGCAACATGGCTTCTGCTGTCATAGAACTTACAATTTTTTGGTAGAAGATAGACATTAATTGAAGGTTTACAACAGAAAAAAGTCCAAATATCTAAGTGGGAGTGTTTCATTCAAGACCATAACAACTATTTTGAATTTTTTATCAGTTAGATCACAATATTTTGTGTCATTGAATTTGTTTGCTTAAGAATTATCATTTTCGGGGCGCCTGGGTGGCTCAGTCGTTAAACGTCTGCCTTCGGCTCAGGTCATGATCCCGGGGTCCTGGGATCAAGCCCCGCATTGGGCTCCCTGCTCAGCGGGAAGCCTGCTTCTCCCTCTCCCACTCCCCCTGCTTGTGTTCCCTCTCTGGCTATCTCTCTCTCTGTCGAATAAATAAATAAAATCTTTAAAAAAAAAAAAGAATTATCATTTTCTTTTTGTGATGCTATATTACCTTGATTTTTCATATTCTTTCTAGTTAGGTTCTTATGCTTTTGCATTGGAAGTAGCAGACACCTTTAACTCTGCCCTTTTCCTTCAGCAGATGGAGTGTTATGTTCTATGGTGTTGTTATTATCTGAGGTTTTTTTTTTTTCTTCTCTATCTCTGTGAAAGGGTATCTGCCTCACTTTTCTTGTTCCCTCTTGTGGATGAATTTTTAAGCTTTTATGTCTACTCTGGTTCTTATAATTCACCCTGCTGAATATTGGAAACCTCTCATTTTTTCCATCAGGTGGCACTATAGTTCCAGTTTGTGGTCTGCCCCTTGCCCACCAACCTTGGCCTGTTTTCTTAGCCAGCTCCCTTGTTCTCCCAGGTGGATTCCTGATCATGCACAAAGAGCTGGTTGCAGATAAGGGGGAGGTGTGAGTTTAGCACTTCATGCATTGGGGTGCCCCCGAACCTAATAGAGAGATCTCCAGAGGTGGTACTCCCAGAGGCTTGTGGGTGGACTTTCTGCTGAGCACAATCTAACACTGTTTGAAATTCATATCTGCCTCTTTCTCAATATGCTCCCTCCCCCGCCACCCCTTATTCCCCTACACCCCACCCCACCCCCGTTTTAGAGCTTCCACCTTAGTACTGTGGGTATTGATGGAGGAGAAATGGGTTTCTTCAGCTGAGTTCCACCCAACTGGTATAGTTAAGCTGTCACTCACCACTTTCCTATTTGGGAGTGGGAGAGGTCACTTCCTGATAAATCAGTCCATGTCAGTGTTTCCTTGAGAGAGGGGTGGCACTGGGAAAGTTTCTCTTACTGTCTCCACTGCAACCAAATTTGTATTTTTCTTTCTTCTCTCCCCCCCTCCCCCCCAGTGGTGTCCTACATTCTCCCTTTGGGAAGCCTGGACTTCTGTAGATTTTCTCTCATGCTACAGTGCCTGTCCAGGATGGCACTAACCTGGTTTTTGTCCTGACAGCAAGGAGAAGGGTCTATGCCATTTCACTGGCTCCATGGTTCTATAGCCCTTACAGAGGTTTGTCTGTATCTTACAGGCTGGGCTGTACTCAGGGGCAAGATTCCTAAAGAGTCTCTTGGGGTAAAGTACTGCGTCCAAAAATACCCACAAAAGTACTTTTGTTAGTGTATGGATGTTTAAGTCTTTAATTTAAAAGGGTGATAAAAAGCAGGAACATCTTATCCCACCATGTTGCTGACATCACTCCCTATACTATGTAACAGTATCTTTTGAAGAGCCAAAGTTTTACATTTTGATGAAGTCCAGTTTACAAATATTTCTTTTATGGAGCATGCTTTTGGAGTCATAGGTAAGTAATCTTTGCCTAATCCAAGGAAACAGATTTTCTCATTTGTTTTCTTTTAGATGTTTTATTATTTTACATTTTAAATTGAGTTTATCTTTCATTTTGACTTCATTTTTATATATGGTATAGAATATGGATTGAAATTCATTGTTTTGCATAAAGATATCCATCAAATTGACTTTGTACCTTTGTCAAAAATCAGTTGTCCATGAGTGACATTACTCCTGGTCAACAATCATTAAAATGATTTAGTAAGGAAATCCAATACTCCATCCCTTTCCCGAAACAGTGATTAAGCTAGAGAAAACTTTCAGAGTCAACTTTTCTGGAAGTTTGCAATCTAACAAAAACTTTATACAATGTACTGAAGGATGCATAATAAAGAAGGAAGCTGATGAATTTCAGTAAGAGAGCTCTGTGACATTTTAATTCACCTGCTTGCCATTCTGTAGTCTTCAGCTTGGCAGTGGCTATGAAAACAGCAGCCTGCATTCTTAATGTAGCCTCCTGGTTCAGGGGGAGTGTTATGGACCCTAATCTCAAAGAGTGCTGTTATGTGTTTAGCCTTGTTTGGTGACTACCTGAAGAATCATCTCAGGGGCTTGGCTTTCATTCATTTTCCTGAGAGCTTTATCAGAATCAAAACAGAGTCTGGGAAGCATTTGTCAAAACACTTAATAGCAAATATACTAGCTACAATTGCCTGGGGCGGGAGATAACAGTCAGGGCAAACAGTAGATATACTGAAAAGTCCTGGGGGAAAGACTGGGAAAGGGGATATGTAAGGATATAAGAGCTATGGAAAGCTCTCAGGTATACAGAAAGTCACACACATGCACAGGACTGGAGGCTTGCCTATAAAAGACCTGAGTGGATCCTGAACTTTCATCTCTGGCTGACCTTTAGGCTCCATAGAAGCAGAAAATGAAGAGTTATATACAGCTTGGCTAGGAATTGAAGGAGTGTCCAAGTGGAGCCAATCTGCAAAGACTGGGAAATGATGAGGATGAGGATGATGATTACTGGCTAAAGTCACTTACAGAAATCTCTGACAAGTCAATAGCTGACCAATAAGCTTATATAACAGAGACTAAAGTGGCCACTAATGACAAAGAATATAGGTCTTTACAAAATTAGTTTAGAAAAGTCACTAAACAAGCCAATAAAATCATGGGGAGGGAGAAGGACCTGATTCCCAGTTACCTCATTATAATGTTCAAAGTGTCCATGTTCAAAAAATTAGGAGGCATGTAAAGAAACAAAGTAGCACCCATTATTAGGAAGAAAAGGAATTAACAGCAAGTGTCCCCAGGGAAGTAGAAATTGTACTTAGCAAAGACTTTAAATCATCTCATACATGCTGAAAGAGATAAAGGAAGTCATAAACAAAGAAGTAAAGGGAATCAGGAGAAGTGTCTTACCAAGTAGAGAATATCAAAGAGATAAAAACCATGAATAGAAATCAAATAAATGGAGCTTAAAAATTATAACAATTAAAATAAAAATTCTCCAGAGGGGCATAACGATAGATTTGATCAGGTAGAAGAAAGGATCAGTGAACTTGAAGATGGTTCAGTTGCGATTATCCAGTCTGGAGAGCAGGAAAAAGAAGAAGAAGGAGGAGGAGGAGGAGGAGGAGGAGGAGGAGGAGGAGAAAAGGAGACAGAATCTGACTGACTTGTGGAAACTTACCATGATTGCCAACCTACACATAATAGAAATCCAAAAAGGAGAGGAGGGAGAGAGGGGGGCACAAAGATTATGTGAAGAAATAATGACTTAAAATTTCCTCAAATTGGTAAAAGATATGAATCTATACATCCAAGAAGGTCAACAAACTTTGGGTAGGATAAACTCAAAAGAGATTCTCACCAAGACACATTACAATTAAACCACCAAAGCCCAAGAGAGTCTTGAAAGCACCAAGAAAAAGGTAACCTATTGTGTAGATGGAATCCTCAATCAGGTTAACAGCTAATTTCGTATCAGAAACCATGGAGACCCAGAGGTAGTGGATGATTAATTTAAAGTGTTGAAAGAAAAAAAACCTGTCAAACAAGAATACTATATCTGGCAAAACTATCCTTCAAGAAGAAGGAGAAATAGTACTTTCCTAGATAAACAAAAGCTCAGGTAGTCACATGTAGACCTGCCCTACAAGAAATGATGAGGGGAAACTTAAGCCTTAAATGAAAGGATACCAGACATAATTCAGAGCATATGAAGAAATAAAGAACACCAATATAGGTTAACTAATTATAAATCTATGTCATGGGCACACAGTATTTAAAGATATAATTTGTGACAATTACAATATATAGGGGATGAAGCTATATAAGAGCAGAGATTGAAGCTACTCTTCTACTATTGAAGCTAAACTGGTGTTAATTCAAACTAGTTATATTTTTAAGATGCTAATTTTAAACTTCAGGATAACCACTAAGAAAACAACTAAAAGGTATACAGAAAAGTAAGTAAGAATACAATAAAAATTGTATCATAGAACAAATAAACACAAAAGAAGGCAGTAATGGAGGAATTGAAAAAAAGATATGACATATAAAACAAATACCAAAATGGCAGAAGTAAGTACTTTATCAGTAATGCTTTAAATGAAAATTAAAAGGCAAAGATGGCAGAATGAATTAAGAAACAAGATCCAACTATATGCTGTGTACCAACACCCTAAGTATTCTGCACTGCAAACTGTAGTGCCTTGATTCAGGAAGTCCTCATGTTTCTGCCTGACTTCCATTTCCTAGAACTTCAGCTGGAACTGGAAACTCTCAAGGCAGTAAGCTGGGAAAAACTTACGGCTCACGTCATTTCTTTCCCATTTCTCAGAGCTCACTTCTTTTATCCTTTAGGTCTGAAGTCATTAAAACTATTTTTTTTTTTCGTTGTTGTTTTTGTTTTTCCCCATATAGTTTGTCTGGTATTTTAGTTATTCTAAGTGGGAGAACAAGTCCTGTCCTTGTTACCCCATCTTGGCTGGAAGCAGAAGCCATTATTAATTAAAATTTATTCATTTATAGAAGTCACATAATGGGTTAGGGTTATAATTTTTCCACCTATTAAATTTGGATTTTATTAGTAAACTTGGGTTTTTACCAATTACTCTATAAACTAGACTAATATTGATAACCATATAATTGTTCAAGACAAAAGTATTTCTTTGGCCTTTAAAAAATCATTTTAATGATGAGAAATATGTTAATTGAAAAGACATTGCAGTCTTTTTTTAGTATAGTATAAAATAATAGTGCTTTAACTGATCTTAATGAATAAAGTCATTTTTTATCATTTTCTCTCTCTCATTTTTTTTTAATTTTATTATGTTATGTTAGTCACCATACAATACATCATTAGTTTTTGATGTAGTGATCCACGATCCATTGTTTTCGTATAACACCCAGTGCTCCATGCAGTACGTGCCCTCCTTAATACCCATCACTGGGCTAACCAATCCCCCCTCCCCCCTCCCCTCTAAAACCCTGTTTGTTTCTCAGGTCCATAGTCTCTCATGGTTCATCTCTCCCTTCAATTCGCCCCGCCCATTTTCCCCTTCCTTCTCCTAATATCCTCCATGTCATTCCTTATGTTCCACAAATAAGTGAAACCATATGATAATTGACTTTCTCTGCTTGACTTATTTCACTTAGCATAATCTCCTCCAGTCCCATCCATGTTGATGTAAAAGTTGGGTATTCATCTTTTCTGATGGCTGAGTAATATTCCATTGTATATATGGACCCCATCTTCTTTATCCATTCATCTGTTGAAGGGCATCTTGGCTCTTTCCACAGTTTGGCTATTGTGGACATTGCTGCTATGAACATTGGGGTGCATATGGCCCTTCTTTTCACTACATCTGTGTCTTTGGGGTAAATACCCAGGAGTGCAATTGCTGGGTCATAGAGTAGCTCTATTTTTAAATAGACTGTTTTCCAAAGTGGCTGTACCAACTTGCATTGCCACCAACAGTGTAAGAGGGTTCCCCTTTCTCCACAACCTCTCCAACATTTGTTGTTTCTTTCCCTGTCCATTTTTGCCATTCTAACTGGTGTAAGGTGGTATCTCAGTGTGGTTTTGATTTGAATTTCCCTGATGGCTAATGATGATGAACATTTTTTCATGTGTCTGTTAGCCATTTGTATGTCTTCTTCAGAGAAGTGTCTGTTCATCTCTTCTGCCCACTTTTTGACTTGATTATTTGTTTCTTGGGTGTTGAGTTTAGAGAAGTTCTTTATAGATTTTGGATACCAGCCTTTTATCTGTAGTGTCATTTGCAAATATCTTCTCCCATTCTGTCGGTTGCCTCTTTGTTTTGTTGACTGTTTCCTTTGCTGTGCAGAAGCTTTTTATCTTGAAGTCCCAAAAGTTCATTTTTGCTTTTGTTTCACTAGCTTTTGGAGATGTATCTTGAAAGAAGTTGCTGTGGGCGATGTCAAAGAGATTACTGCCTATGTTCTCCTCTAGGATTTTGATGGATTCCTGTCTCACATTGAGGTCTTTCATCCACTTTGAGTTTATCTTTGTGAATGGTGTTAGAGAATGGTCGAGTTTCATTCTTCTGCATGTGGCTGTCCAATTTTCCCAGCACCATTTATTGAAGAGACTGTCTTTTTTCCATTGCATGTTTTTTCCTGCTTTGTCAAAGATTATTTGACCATAGAGTTGAGGGTCCATATCTGGGTTCTCTATTCTGTTCCATTGGTCTATATGTCTGTTTTTGTGCCAATACCATGCTGTCTTGGTGATAACTGCTTTGTAATATAGCTTGAAATTGGGCAACGTGATGCCCCCAGCTTTGTTTTTCTTTTTCAACATCTCCTTGGTGATTCGGGGTCTTTTCTGATTCCATACAAATTTTAGGATTGTTTGTTCCAGCACTTTGAAAAATGTCATTGGAATTTTGATCGGGATGGCATTGAAGGTATAGATTGCTCTGGGTAGCATAGACATTTTAACAATGTTTATTCTTCCGATCCATGAGCATGGAATATTTTTCCATCTTTTTGTGTCTTCTTCAATTTCTTTCATGAGTGTTTTGTAGTTCCTAGAGTATAGATCCTTTACCTCTTTGGTTAGGTTTATTCCGAGGTATCTTATGGTTTTTGGTGCTATTGTAAATGGAATCGCTTCTCTAATTTCTCTTTCCACAGTTGCATTGTTAGTGTATAAGAAAGCAACTGATTTCTGTGCATTGATTTTGTATCCTGCCACATTACTGAATTGCTGGATGAGTTCTAGTAATTTGGGGGTGGAGTCTTTTGGGTTTTCCACATAAAGTATCATGTTGTCTGTGAAAAGAGAGAGCTTGACTTCTTCTTCGCCAATCTGAATACTTTTTATTTCATTTTGTTGTCTGATTGCTGTTGCTAGGACTTCTAGTACTATGTTGAACAACAGTGGTGAGAGTGGGCACCCTTGACGTGTTCCTGGTCTTAAGGGAAAGCTCTCAGCTTTTCCCCATTGAGGATGATATTAGCTGTGGGTTTTTCATAGATGGATTTTATGAGCTTGAGGAATGTTCCCTCTATCCCTATACTCTGGAGAGTTTTAATCAGGAAAGGATGTTGTATTTTGTCAAATGCTTTTTCTGCATCAATTGAGAGGACCATATGGTTCTTCTCCCTCCTCTTATTAATGTGTTCTATCACATTGACTGATTTGCAAATGTTGAACCACCCTTGCATCCCGGGGATAAATCCCACTTGGTCGTGCTGGATGATCCTTTTAATGTATTGTTGGATCCTATTAGCTAGGATTTTGTTGAGGATTTTGGAATCCATATTCATCAGGGATATGGGTCTGAAATTCTCCTTTTTGATGGGGTCTTTGCCTGGTTTGGGGGTTAAGGTAATGCTGGCCTCATAGAAGGAGTTTGGAAGTTTTCCTTCTGTTTCTATTTTTTGAAAGAGCTTCAGTAGAATAGGTATTATTTCTTCTTTGAATGTTTGGTAGAATTCCCCAGGGAATCCATCAGGCCCTGGACTCTTGTTTTTTGGGAGGTTTTTGATCACTGCTTCCATCTCGTTACTGGTTATTGGCCTATTCAGGTTGTCAATTTCTTCCTGTTTCAGTCCTGGCAGCTTATAGGTTTCCAGGAAGGCCTCCATTTCATCCAGATTGCTCAGTTTATTGGCATATAGTTGTTGATAATAATTTCTAATAATTGTTTCTATTTCCTTGGTGTTGGTCGTGATCTCTCCCCTTTCATTCATAATTTTATTAATTTGGGTCCTTTCTCTCTTCTTTTGGATAAGTCTGGCCAGTGGTTTATCAATCTTATTAATTCTTTCAAAGAACCAACTTCTAGTTTCATTGATCTGATCTACTGTGTTTCTGGTTTCTAATTCATTGATTTCTGCTCTAATTTTAAATATTTCTCTTCTAATGCATGGCTTAGGCGTCGTTTGTTGCTTTTTCTCTAGTTCTTTAAGGTGTAGAGTTAGTTGGTGAATTTGGGATTTTTCTATTTTTTTGAGTGAGGCTTGGATGGCTATGTATGTCCCCCTTAGGACCGCCTTTGCAGTATCCCATAGGTTTTGGACTGATGTGTTTTTGTTCTCATTGATTTCCATGAATTGTTTAAGTTCTTCTTTGATTTCTTGGTTGACCCAAACATTCTTGAGCAGAGTGGTCTTTAGCTTCCAAGTGTTTGAATTTCTGCCAATTTTTTTCTTGTGATTGAGTTCCAGTTTTAGAGCATTGTGGTCTGAGAATATGCAGGGAATAATCTCAATCTTTTGGTCTCAGTTGAGACCTGATTTGTGACCCAGTATATGGTCTATTCTGGGGAAAGTTCCATGTGCACTCGAGAAGAATGAGTATTCTGTTGTTTTAGGGTGGAATGTTCTGTAAATATCTATGAGGTCCATCTGGTCCAATGTATCATTGAAAGCTCTTGTTTCCTTGTTGATTTTCTGCTTAGATGATCTGTCCATTGCTGAGAGTGGAGTATTGAGGTCTCCTACAATTAACGTATTGTTATCAATATGACTCTTTATTTTGGTTAACAGTTGGCTTATGTAGATGGCTGCTCCCACGTTGGGGGCATAGATATTTACAATTGTTAGATCTTCTTGTTGGATAGACCCTTTAAGAATGATATAGTGTCCTTCTGTGTCTCTTATTACAGACTTTAGTTTAAAATCTAATTTGTCTGATATAAGAATTGCTACCCCAGCTTTCTTTTGAGGTCCGCTGGCATGGAAGATGGATCTCCATCCCTTCACTTTCAGTCTGGATGTATCTTTAGGTTCAAAATGAATCTCTTGTAGACAGCATATGGATGGGTCCTGTCTTTTTATCCAATCTGCAACCCTGTGCCATTTTATGGGAGCGTTTAGGCCATTCATGTTGAGAGTGATTATTGAAAGATATGAATTAATTGTCATCATGTTGCCTGTGAAGACGTTGTTTTTATAGATTGTCCCTGTAAATTTCTGTTGTATATCACTCTTGGGGTCTTTCTCCTTTTATAGAACCCCCCTTAATATTTCTTGCAGGGCCGACTTAGTGGTCACATATTCTTTCAGCTTCTGCTGGTCGTGGAAGCTCTGCATCTCTCCATCCATTCTAAATGAAAGCCTTGCCGGATAAAGTATTCTTGGCTGCATGGTCTTCTCCTTTAGTACCCTGAATATGTCTTGCCAGACCTTTCTGGCTTGCCAGGTCTCTGTGGATAGGTCTGACGTTATTCTGATGTTCCTCTCTCTGTATGTAAGGAATCTCTTCCCCCTAACTGCCCTTAAGATGGTTTCCTTGGTTCTAAGATTTGCAAGTTTTACTATTACATGCCGGGGTGTTGGCCTGTTTTCCTTGATCTTAGGAGGGGTCCTCTCTGCCTCTAGGACTCAAATGTTTGTTTCACTCCCCAAATTAGGGAAGTTCTCAGCTACAATTTGCTCAAATACATCTTCTAGCCCTCTCTGTCTCTCCACTCCCTCCGGGATTCCAATTATTCTGACATTGGAACGCCTCATGGCGTCACTTATTTCTCTGATTCTATTTTCATGGATTCTGAGTTGTTTTTCCCTGGCCTCCTCTTTTCCCTTTTTATCTATTATACTGTCTTCCAGATCGCTTATTCTCTCTTCTGTCTCAGTTACCCTAGCTGTTAGATTATCTAGATTGGATTGGATCTCATTGATAGCATTTTTAAGTTCTGCCAATTCCCCTTTTATTTCTGCCCTTAGAGACTCTATGTTGCCATTAATTGATTTCTCGATTCTAGCCATTGTCTTCACAATTGCTAGCCTGAATTCCATCTCTGACATCTTGGTTATATCTGCATCCATTTGTAAATCTGCAGCGTAAGTCATAATCTCTGAGTCTTTTCTGTTTTGGGGGCTCCTCCTCCTAGTCATTCTGTTGATGGGTGTTTGAGGGAATGTATAGAGTCCAAATTATTGACCAGAACCCAAGCAAGATGCACCTGTTTTCTTGGGACCTTAGGGTTGCTGGCCTCTTGTTTTCCCAGCCTGTCTTCTGCGGGAGGGTCCTGGCCGTGCTGTTACTCAGGCAACCCTGTTTGGGCGGAGTTGCCCTGTGCCCCTGTGGTGGGGGATGGGCCTAGTGGGAATCAGTCTTTGGGGCTTTTGTTTTCTGGCACCTTTCCCTGGCGGCTTTCCTCATCTCTTCCACGAGTCAGAGCAGAAGAGACTGTTTCCAACCGTCTGCCTCAGAGCAGAGAGACCGCAGTCTGTTCTTCAGTGAGCTCTCTAGGCCATACTGTCTCCGTTTCCGTCCATGCTGCTATAAACTGCAGCGTCCTGGGTTGTGCGCCCCTCCACAGCGCCCCCAGTCCTGCCTCCAGGTCGGGGCACGTCTCTGCCCTTTGTGCTTCTAAAACCGCCAGCCGCTCCCAGTTCGCGCGCGCGCGCGACTCCGCCGCTTTGGGTTTCCGTCCTGGGGACTGCAGTTAGCGTGCGCGCGACTCCGCTGCTCGGGGTTCCCACCCCGGGAGTTGCAGTTCACCGGCGGGACCCCGGCGCACCGGGTTTCCGTCTGGGAGGCTGCAGTTCGCGTGCGCGCGACCCTCACTCCGGGTTTCTTTCCGGGGGGGGGCTGCGATTCATGTGCGCGTGACCCCGCCGGTCTGGTCCTCCACCCTGGGGGCTGCCCTAAAGTCCTTTCCCAACGCTACCGGTCTGCGAGTCTGTGCCCGTCCGCAGCACGCGAGGCTGTCACTCACCGGCGGTGTAGGATCCCCATGGCCAGGCTCCCTCCCGCTGCCGTTTATCCTCTGATATCTGCCCGCAGAATCAGGGCTCTCCGCTTCGTACCTCAAAACCAACCGCCTGCGATATTCTGTTTGTAGAGATCCAGATCTTACATCGCAGGCTGGTTTCGTGGGTGCTCAGAGTGGTCTGGTAGATATGCAGCTCAATTCTGGGGACCAGTTGAAATAGGGTCCCCTACTCCTCCGCCATCTTTCCCCCCCCTCCTGGCTGTCTGTCTCATTTTTTAAGTAGGCTCCATGCGTAGCATGGAGTCCAATGCAGGGCTTGAACTCACAATCCTGAGATCAAGACCTGAATTGAGATCAAGAGTTGAATGCTTAACTGACTGAGCCACCCAGGTGCCCCTGTCTTTTTTCTCTTTAAGAATAAGAGGAAAAAAATTAATTTGGATGTCTTGATAAGTATTAATTGCCAATAAGCTATTTCTCATGTCTCAAGAAAATACCTGTTGTGTGTACTTGGCTATTATGGACTTCTAACTTATATTAACTACAGCAGTTACAGCGGGAAGGAAAGAAAGCTTCATCCGGCATTCTAATTACTGACCTGGAAACAGTACAGCTGGAAATGTGGTTCTAAGTTCACTTTAAAAAATAAAATGCTTTGATCTAAAAGCATTAATTTAGGTAGCAGGAACTCCCAAATTTGGACATTTTATATATATTTTTAGGTTTAATCAAAACAATTTTGTGCGCCTATGTCTATGCTTGACCTTTCCCTCTGAAAGTTGCTTTAGATTAGAATACTCTGTTCATTTAAATGAAACCTTTAATCTTCAGTGATGGAAAAGTAAAAATTTGATGGCTCACTAATGTTGATATGAAAAAAGAATACAAGAACAACGGTGGATATTGTTTTCATTTTGCCAGTATAAATTACAGTTAGGATGAATAACAAGATTATATATACTCTAGATGTGATACCAGAAAGAAATAATGCTTCATACAGTATGAAGTAATAATACTTGGTCCTGTATCAATAAGCCATAATACATTTTTGACATAATTTTTATTGTGATGTATATTTCTTGTCATAAATACTAAACTATGAAGAATTTTGGTGTGATTAAGAAAATGATTTACATAATTAGTCTTTGATAGGAAAATTTTAGAAATGAATTTAATAGAATATTTGCAAATAAAAGTTGTAATGTAGTAAATCCCTGCTGAATGGTATTTTATGCTTTTTGACAGCTTACTTTTGGGGCAGACAGTAAGGTTGGATATTGGTCAATAGATCAGAATCCATAATGTCAGTTTATGGATAAATTGGAGCTATTATTCCAGTTTTGAGTGGGTAGTTTTAGAATGGTGCATGGATGGATGAGTGAATGAATTTTGAGCCCAATCAGACATATAACAGGAGAATAGCTTCATTTAAGAGTGTCCTAGTACATCTCGTCCCCCAACCTTGATACTCTTCTGTCTTGACTTTCTACCTCCTAGCCAGGAGGAAAGAGAATTAGACTTAAAAGGACACATGTTCTTCTGGGCAGAGAAGGCAAGTCAGCTACAGAATGCATCTGGAGGGTTAATTGTGTTGTGTCACATTACAAAAGTTATTCAACATGACCAAAACAAAAGCAAACTTCTGATAATAAAAAAATTCTGTATAAAAAAATTTTGTTTTTCTCTGCTGTTAAAGCAGGTGGTACTGCTTCTGTGGACTAGAAATTTTATCGTGTGTGTGGGTTTTTTAAAAAGATTTTATTTATTTATTTATTTATTTATTTATTTATTTATTTATTTATTT